>NW_028251800.1:0-92676 GCF_964263255.1 Lissotriton vulgaris | reverse complement strand
TGAATGATAATGAATTAATAATTCATTTTGAATTATTACATTTTGAAGTGAAAATTATTTATGCATTATTTATGATGTGGGGGCCATAAAAGGGGGGAGCGCCCGGTACGCGCACCGGGGAGCGGACCGGGGAGCGTACCATGGGGAAAAAAGAATGACAGAGTTTTTAAAAAATGTAGCCTTTTTTTATAAATTGGAAGTAGTTCTAAAAAGAACAGTTTTTTCTTCTTCCTAAGTCAAACGACAAAGTCAGAATAAGGAAAAAAGGTGGGGTCTTTCATCATTTGGAAAAAAAAAACTGTCCTGAACCAATGAAAAGTGTTATTTTTCAGTGAATTTAATATGTTTTTTAAATGCTAATTCCTAACTATAACTGGTGTGAAACCTATGTTTTTTCAGTGAATATATATATATATATATATATATATATATATATATATATATATATATATATATATATATATATATATATATATATATTCACTGAAAAAACCATATATATATATATATATATATATATATATATATATATATATATTCACTGAAAAAACCATAGGTTTCACACCAGTTATAGTTAGCTGGAAATTTTGCTGACATAAAACCATTGAAATTCCCACGTTATAGTTAGTTGGGCTCACTATAACTTGCGCGCCTGCAATGCACTGCTGATGACGTCACATATTACATCACTCATGACATGGTCAGTGACATCACTCATGACATCACTGATGACACCATCCAGGGAATGTGTGTCTTTCTGAAAAATCAATATGTTTTATATTTTAGTTTCTATTTTTGAATATGTGTTTCAAGGGTTACATTACACAGAAAGGAGGTCTGTCACTCGGTCACAAGGATGGTGTCACTGTTTTTTTTATTCTTTTTTGTTGTTTTATATTTTTTAGTATCAGTATGAGTGTCTGTATGGTTTGGTGGGGGTATTACCTAGCACATAGATGCATCAATGACTGACTCACTGTTTGTATGTGTTTTGATGAATCCCCCCCACATTTTCAGGGAAGGAGCGGAGCGGGCCACGCACTTTGAGAAATTCGCGAAGATTCGTCCACCGGCGCCAAAGTTATTCCCAATAGAATGTTGCGGATTTCCTATGGAAAGTAGATCCTAACTATAACTACCTACTGGTGACCGCCAGTAGGTAATATATATATGTGTTTATATATATATATATATATATATATATATATATATATGTGCTCCAGTGGATTTTGAGAAATTAACGTTTTAAAAAACAGATATATCTGTGACAGCGTCCTAGATAGCGTACTAGTTCGCGTACTTTTCGCGTATCTGAGCTTTGCAAAGCGAAGCTGATTGGCTCTCCGGTGTCTGTAAACATTCTAAACAGTCCGTAGCGGCCGCCATCTTGTCTCTCGGTAGGATCGAGAGACAAGAGGAGGCCAAAACGAAGGGGGAAATGAAGGAAAGGGGGCAAGGTAGACCCCTTCTGACCCCCTAGGATTGATGAGGGGGATATTAAAGTGCCCCGCGGGGCCAAAAAAAACCCCAAAACATTGTTTTTTTCGTAGGGTGCGCCCGGTACGCGTACCGGAAAGAGGTCTGGGGAGCGTACTATAAGGAAACAAGAATGATTGACTTTTAACTTGTTGTATGTTTATTGATTGTTCGTTTTGTTGTTTTTTTTTGTTTATTTTTATTTACGTAGCTACATGTAGGTACCAATGTAGAGTCTATAAATTAATAAACGCCGTCTCCTTTGTAGATATCTTGCTTGTTGTTAAAGAAGTTATTGCGGTATATGGAATTCATACCATAGTCTGTCTGGAAAGCCGAAACAACATGGTGGCAGGAGATGATAAAGAGATGTTAAATACACATTGGGGATTATATAGTGGGAGAAAGGAAGTAACTATGAACAAAGTTAGTATGTAACACAAAAAAGTTGCACAGTATATTTTAAGTCTCACTTTATATTATATCTATTTTGGTACTATTTCATAATTTAGATATAAAAAAGAACAATGTCTCAAACTATTTTTAATTTTTAAATAATATTTTATTGTTGTGATTTTTCAAAATCTAAAAGAATTTGCAACATTAATTCATCAGGTATGTCCTCCTTTTCATTCCATGATTCAATTTCTTCTACACAATTAATTAAGTCTTGGTCCAGAGAGTGATCCAAAAAGTCTATTTCATCTTTGTCTTCCTTAGGATTGTTTTCCATATTAATTTCAAATGAAATATTAATTTCATTTTGTTGTCCTTCCATTTTCTTGCTGTAAATTGCATAAAAAATAAATATATCAGTACAGATAGGGCACTGTTGGGTTTCAGTACAGACAGGCAGTTTGGTTATTTAAACAGTGTTTTTTTCTTTGGGCAGTGTATGGTATCAAATTGGAAGTAGAAATATGAAGAAAATTACCAAATAAACTCTTAGTCAATTCTGAATTATACTAGAGAAGTCTAACTCTATCCTTAACTCAGCGCTGGCGCTAGGCATGGGCAGCGTGGGCTGCCGTTCAGGACCTCGCACTCAGCCCACCGGCATGGTGCCACGCACTGGTGATGTGTCCTTTTGTTTTCCTGGAGATCTTTCACAAAGAAAGGTGTCACCTGCAATTAAGGTCTATTGCAGGGGGCCCCCTCCTTGGGCCTCTCATGGATGGTGTCAGGAGGTATAGGGGAGGAAGAAGGAGACGCTCCCTCAATTGCAAGGAGACCATTCACAGACACTGTGGGGGGCCCATTGTCCAGCATTTTGGCGCACCCTCAGTTTTAACTTTTAGACCACAATCAATTCTCACACCTATGAAGGTGTGAGAAATGCGTGTGGATTAAAAGTTAAAACTGTGGGGCGTCAAAATGCTGGACAATGGGGCCCCCACAGTGTCTGTGAATGTTCTCCTTCTAAGTGGTCACTTATGTAATTTGGAGGGGGCCTTGCGCACGTTCCCTTTTAGCCCAGGGCCTCGCAAATCCTTGGACTGGCCCTGCCATAACTAAAACAGAGAAGTCTATTTGATTCTATAAGTATTACAGAGTGATAGAATAAAACTGTCTGAAAATGTTTTTCTAATTAGCTTTCAGTACAGAACATATTTCAGTTTTAAAAATAATATCTCACCTTTTAAATATAACTTGAAGTTATCAGTTGATTTTTTGTTGTTCTGCACTTCACGAAGTAGTAGTCAAAATGGCTGTGTTTCTCTCTCTTTGTTTATATATATTCAGGTACATAACCAATCAAATGTCATGATATAATAGTAGAAATTGAAAGTAATATTTTAATTGGTTGTCATTTCCAACACTTTCGATATGTTTTGTGAAGTAATTTACCTCAGGGATTTTAGAGAGTTCTACATGCTAAATGGCTAAATGGTATTCCAACGAAATTTGTGAAAATGGTAGGGATTGGTATGTAGTATGAGCTACTGTTTAATTGGTGAAAGTGTCTCCAGTGGTTTTTCTGTAAATTACTTTCCCACCTTTTTTGAGCGAGTGCTTGTCAGTGCGTTTCCCGGTACGCGAACTTGCAGTGTTACGGGAGTCCTCCATTTTGTGTTTCGGTAGAATTGAGATATAAGATGGAGGGTAAATAATGTTCAGAATGGGTAGATTGGGGTACTTTAGACGTATGCTGTTTCCCTAAGTTTTCTGAGGGTGGCTGAGGAGGCTCATATATGTCGATAAAAAAAATTGTTTTTTTTCGCGTGGTTAGCTGCCGGTACGCGAACTGGGTAGCGTACCGGGAAGCGAATATAGGTGAAAATAAGTGAAAAAAGGTACATTCGAAATTTCAAGAGTACACTAAGTTAAGGTAGCTCTGAAAAGAGCTTTTGGGTTCTGTGTATGTTCTAGAAACTTATAAGTAGTAACCAATACACATTCTTAAATTTAGTATGAAAACTCTGTTCCCCTCATCTGAGAAATGCACGCCATCTCCTCTGTAGATATCTTGCATGTAGTAACGCAAGTTATTGTTGTAGATGCAGCCCATTCCATGGTCCCTCATGTAAGCTGAAACAAACTTATTTACATGCTTCCTCGATTTCTCAATTTGTGGACAAAATTGATTGGACCATCTCCATTTTTGTCTTTGGCATATATTGGAATATACCAAGGCAGTTTGAGGAAAAAGTGTCATCAATTGCTCAAAGGTGTCCTTTAAAAGCATTTCCAGACCTACCCCAGTCAAAGTGCCCAAATCGTTTCCTCCACAGTGCACTATTATGAGGTGAGGGGTTGGCAAATGTAAAAAGGTTTTCACCAATGGTATCAATTGGTGACATTTCAATCCTCTTCGACCAATCCATCTGATTTCAACATTTTGTAAATCGAGGTTTTGTAAATTTCTGTTATCAGCATACCTGTGAGCCCAGTGGATGTAGCTATGTCCAAGAATCCAGACTGAAAACATAGCTAGAGGAGTTTTTGCTGCAGTCAAATGAAGTGTGGGAATGAAATGGCAGTTGAAATAGTGATGTTTGTAATGTAAAAAACTGTGGAGTTTAAGTGCAAATGATTCATTAGCAGTGATTGGTGTATTTCCATTGCTGCTAACAGAAAGTTAGGGTGCATGGATGTGTTCTTTGAAAGATGTATTTTGAATGGTTATTTAAAAATGTTGTTATGAAAGATTGCAGTGGATTAGCAGGTGTACTGAGAGTTCAGAGTTCATTTGAAACATTGTTGTGTGAACTTGTGGCCATGACAGGTCTGGCAGGCGGTAGTTGCTTTGGAAAAGAGGTAGAAAGGGCAGAGGGGGGAAGGGTGTTGATTTGAAAAAAGTGAGGGAAGAGTTTTTATTGGCTGACATGAGAGATATGTGTGTTGAATATCAGCGTTTCGGTGCCTTTGTTGGTTCCAGCCTCTGGAGTGCATACCTTTAATTCTGGTAAAGAATAATTGGTGTGTTTCTGAGACTGTTTTCAATTTCAAAAAGAATTTGTAAAGGTGAGTTATCGTTTATATATTTTAGTTAAAGAGTCGTATGCTTTTTTGCGTAAATAAGAAAGTCAGCTGTGTATTTAAAATGATGTTTTGCGTCAAGTGTTTGCATTCTACTTTCAAAGGCGATTTTGCATTCTTCATTTACAGGATCGGAAAAATTATTGGTTCGGTAAAGTACCGAATCGGTAATTTTACCGATTCAGTGAATTTGCTATGTAGGGGGGACTCTTCTGAGTCTCAAATGACTTAACGAATCGATATTTTAGCATGAAATCAAACTTCATGGTAAAATACTGATTCTGGTGTGCATGCACATGTGTGCATGCACACGTATGTCATGTGAAAGGCAGACCTGCCCTTAGGGCAGGTATGCCTGCCACATGGCACCTGTGCCTGTTTTGAGGGTGCCAGAGGCTGTCAAAGTGATACCCCCTGCACCCTTGTGAATTCTTTAATTACCGATTCGGTAAATACCGAATCGGTAATGCCTAATCATTCCTATGGGCTTCAAAGCCCATAGGAATGATTAATTGTTTGAGTTACATAGCCATGTTAAAAGAAAATGATGCATAAGTGTTGCACGGGCATTGTAAATACCCTCCTATGTGTGCTTAGCAATTTCAAGTCACTTTCCCTGGGTTCAAGGGCCTTGTAAATACGTCCCTATGTGTGTCTGGTCATTTCAAGTCACTTTCCTTGTAGTGCAAGGCCCTTGTAAATACGCCCCCATGTGTGCCTGGCAAATTTTCATTTTGATTGTTTGAGTTACATAGCCATGTTAAAAGTTATTGAAAAAAAGGTGCAAGTTCCTTAAAAAACGTTTTCATGTGTATTAGGGCATTTTAAGTCTGTTCTCCATGAATGTAGGTGTATTATTGTTTTACATAAAAGGTTTTAAAACTTTGTTTGAAATCAAATGCATGCACACTTAGGGCCCGATGTAGGTGGTCGTTTAGGCCATTTACCGACCGGTTACGGCCGATTTCGGTCGTTTCCGACCTGTAAATGGCGAATCGGTATGTAGGCGCCTAAATCAAGGGCCACATGTAGGTAAATCTACATTTACAGAATCGGTGAAATTGTTTTTGATGGTAAAATGACCTTTTATGTAAAACAATAATACACCTACATTCATGGGGAACAGACTTAAAATGCCCTAATACACATGAAAACGTTTTTTTAAGGAACTTGCACCTTTTTTTCAATAACTTTTAACATGGCTATGTAACTCAAACAATCAAAATGAAAATTTGCCAGGCACACATGGGGGCGTATTTACAAGGGCCTTGCACTACGAGGAAAGTGACTTCAAATGACCAGACACACATGGGGACATATTTACAAGGCCCTTGAACCCGGGGGAAGTGACTTGAAATTGCTAAGCACACATAGGAGAGTATCTACAATGCCCGTGCACCACTTATGCATCATTTTTTACATGTACACCGTAACATTAACAACACAATTGCATCATATATCTGTTCCGCAAAAGCGGCGCATTGCAGGAGTCACATCATTTTACCATCAAAAACAATTTCACCGATTCTGTAAATGTAGATTTACCTCATGTGGCCCTGGATTTAGGCGCCTACATACCTTTTCGCCATTTACAGGTCGGAAACGACCGAAATCGGCCGTAACCGGTCGGTAAATGGCCTAAACGACCACCTACATCGGGCCCTAAGTGTGCATGCATTTGATTTCAAACAAAATTTTAAAACATTTTATGTAAAACAATAATACACCTAGGACCAGATGTAGGTAAATCACATTTACCGATTTTGAAAAAACGAATATTACCGAATTTTACCAATTCGGTATTTCAAAATCGGTAAATGGGATGTAAGTACCAACATCTGATTTATTACCGATTCCTTAAAAATTCGGTATTTACCGATTCGGTAAATACTGAATCGGTATTTCCTATTGAATCCTATGGGCCTTGAAGCCCATAGGATTCAATTCAAATACCGATTCAGTATTTACCGAATCGGTAAATACCGAATTTGTCAAGGGTGCAGGGGGTATCACTTTGACACTCTAGCACCCCCAAAACGGGCATGTGTGCAGTGTGGCACACAGACATGCCCTAAGGACACGTCTATCTGTCACATGGCATATGTGTACATGCACAGATGTGCATGTACACAGGAATCTGTATTTTACCATGGATTTGTATTCCATGGTAAAATACCGATTCTGAAAGCCATGTGCCAATGGAAAATTGGCTACCCACATTTCAATCTTGCATTTTCGGTAAAAATACCGAATCTGTAAAATTACCGATTCGGTAAAATTACCGAAAACGCAACATTTAAGGGCAAAGTAATTAATTTTACACATGGGGGCGTATTTACAAGGGCCTCACACTACAAGGAAAATGACTTCAAATGACCAGACACACATGGGGATGTATTTACAAGGCACATGAACCCGGAGGAAGTGACTTGAAATTGCTAAGCACACATAGGAGAGTATCTACAATGCCCGTGCAACACTTATGCATCATTTTTTACATGTACACTGTAACATTAACAACACAATTACATCATATATCTGTTCCGCAAAAGCGACACATTGCAGGAGTCACATCATTTTACCATCAAAAACAATTTCACCAATACCTTAAGAAACATGGAAGTGGTGAAAAAAGCCAAACTTGACGTTACGGCAGCCACGAGGTAGCTAGGCTCCGCCACCCCCCCACTGCTCCAAGCATGTCTGTCCCACCTCCCGCCACGCCCATTAACGGTAACATGAAATAGATACAAATCAGCAGATACCTACCCCCATTCCGGAAACTCCCGAAGTGCAACAGGACCACGGTTACGCCCATCCGGAAGATGAGGCCTCGACACGTGCAGGGCGGGGCCCGGCTAATCGCCATCAGCCGTGGGGTGGAAGGCCCAAAATGTACTGGTCTCCCGATTCCCTTCTTCTGCCGCCTTGCAGGCCATGGGGGGGGGGGGGATGTCTTGCCTCTGCCCCTGACCCCCCCCCTCTTATCGCCTGGTCCGGACATCACGGATATCAACGCCAGGTGTCGACGTGGGGTGCGCTGGGAGGGAGAGGCGGCGCGAACGAGCCTCTCCCACCCCCCCAGGTGGGGGCCCCTCAGCTGCACCCCCAACGCTCCACTCACCCGACAAGGGTTCCTCCACTCTTGCGATGCAGCGGCGCTGCACTCACCCGACAAAAGGTCTCGTCCACTATTGCGAGGCAATGATGCTCCGCTCACCCAGCGGGGGTCTCGTTCACTGTTGCGGTGCAACGACGCTTCTAGTTTCCTGCGTCCAGAAACCTTCTCCTCAACTTTGAAGATTCTATAAGAGCCTCGGGGGCCCCCAACCCCCGATGGGGAATGACTGCCATGATCACCCACGGAACGACCACGACGTAGCCGCGGGACGTCTGCGCGCTCATGCCGGTGCCGGCCTCAGTCTTGAAATCACCAAAATCCTGGAAGACTACCAACTTGATCAGTTCCAGTGGGACACCAGTATGACCCGGTAGGAGAGATTGTTGCCTCCCACCCCACTTTGACGGATGGTTCATGTCGGCAGTCCCCTCTGCTACCCTTCAATGAAAACTTTTGGACTGCCGAAAGAGGTCCTGGTCCAACCACGAGTTGGTGGAGACATTTTGACTATACTTGGACCTTCCTGACCTCACCCAAAATGGCGCCGGTACAAATTAAACTCTCAACTCCTTGTTGTGCCCCGATTGCTCATCCTTGATATCATGAGATATGTATGCAGTTTTTAGCACATGAATTGATATGGGATAAGACTGATTACACGTTCGAACAATGAATTGATATTAAGCTCTAATGCATCATTGATTACTGTATTTATTATTGAAGGTTCGAATTGTCGACACTTTTGGTACTTGCTCACAATGAATTATCGATATGATTTTGTTGCACTTGTCGCACTTTTTACTATGAAATCAACGACCACTGACTCTCTGTTATGTTTTCCACAAATAAATACCCCCCCCCCCATTTACAGTTCCAGCCTGCTCCGTGGCCGGCCCACGGGGTTGTAAGCCCGTATTTGGGCACCAACATTTTTATTAAAGGTTTTTGAAAAAGCAAACGTAGTTGTAACGCATAGATTGGTAAGTTTCGAAGAAATGGCCACTGTTTCCGATTTTTTTTTTTGTTAAAAAAAAGCGGGTGAAATGAAGCAGCTCAATTAGTTAAGGGTTAAAAAGTATAGTACGCAGAAACATTGAAAATATGAATGGTCCAGGTTTGTTGTGTGTTTTTCATTTTTCTACAGCATAAAGCAATCGATAAAGATCCTGGTATTTAGCCTCTACTTTATATGCTACCTGTATCAGGGAAGTTGTTTTAAATGCCCCTAAGCCACCCCGAACGAATGTAACCTGGCCCCCCTAGTACGAACGAAAACGACCCCGTACCACTGTAGGTTATCTCTCTTCCTCAAAAATGACAAAAATTACTTTCTAGAATGTTTTGGACATTGATGATTTTCATATGATCTATTTATTAAAGTAATACTCATCTCTCCGCATGAAATTAATTTTCCACATGCTACACAAGTCAATCTCATCTGCCTAAAGTTCTTTTACAGATTTGGGACCGTTTCCCTTTCCTCTGACTCACTTATTGCGAAGTCATTGGTGGATGTTTTTGCCGGTCGGGGATTATCCACCAAATCTCGAAGTTGTGCTTTAGAATAATTAAAAGGGTGCCACCTCTCCATGTGCCAATGCATGATATGATCACCATAGCTATATTTTTTTTCGGTCCCTCTCAAGAGTTTTTTTTTGGCAGATGAGGCAGGTAACGAACCTGGCATTAACTTTCTTTTCATGAGACGGAAAAGAAAAAAATTGCCAGATAAAATTCACTTTCACATGGGACGTTCTTGGCATTTCTTTCAGAAACTTTTACATCACTGTGTCATTTCTTTGTCTATCCTGCTTAAAGCAATGTCATGTAAATAGTTGTTTAAAAAGTTTTTTTTAATGTGTTTACTTTGTTGGAGCGTTGTATATATTTATAAGTTATTAAAGTGTTATAATCCTACAACTTTGTTGGAGTGCTATATATTTTTAATGTTACACATAATTGTGAAGACTTTGATGTACAAAAAGGCATCCCTGGAATCTTCCGCTTCAGGCTCGGACCCACACACCCTCACAGTGAGAATCCCCTCCCCAAGCACAATACAGGATGGTTATTAGATAGTAGGAACGCGTGTGGTGTGACGGATCTCATCGGGTGGGGGCCTTGATCTACTGTAACTCCTTTGAACAGGGGTGATTCTCTACAGCTGGAGCCATAAACTACATCTGCAGGGCTAAGTGATAGCCTGAGACCGGCCTGCACAATCAGACACAGAGGAAGAGGAGTGTCAGAGGGTGCGGTAGTGAATAGGGTGAAAGGGAGGTGTCGGGCGGGCACAGGGTGTGATTCTCAGGGAAGAGCAGCGCAGATGGGGGGAGGTTTATGGCCCATGCATGAGAAAGAGAGCGGGGGTGACCAGTGCGTGGGGGAGATGCTTGCAAGGGTGGGGAGCCATGCTGAGGATCGGCGGCGTGCAGAGAGTGGGTCTGGTCAAGGCATCTAAAATGGCTGCCGTGCTCAACAAAAGTGTGACATTGCAAAAAAGGCAAGATGGCGCAGACAATGTTTATCAATAAGGATTAATTTATAACAATTATTTTTAACAAAATATTTACTCGCAGTGACAAAATGGCGGTCAACAGTTCCTGATTTCCATTGAATCGAACGTTAACAGACGTCACGCAGCAAAAAAAAAAAAAAAACGCTCATGCACAGCCGCTGGAAGACATGTATCAACATATATGAGCCTCCTCAGCCACCCTCAGAAAACATAAGGGGTCAGGATACGTCTCCCATACCCCCTTATACCTAGTAATTTAATTAAATCGAAACACAAAATGGCGATTTCCCGTTTCGCTACCAGTTTGCGGCCCGGTTCGCGAACCGAGATGCGCTTCTACCGGGAAAAATCTAATTTTAATTATTTGCCCCATGGGACCCTTTAATAACCCAAACATCATTCCTAGGGGGTCAAGAGGAGTCTACCTTGCCCCCTTTCATTAAATTCCCCCTTCGTTTTTCTCCTCCTCTTGTCTCTCAATCCTACCGAGAGACAAGATGGCGGCCGCACCGGACTGTTTAGAATGTTGACAGACACCGGAGAGCCAATCAGCTTCGCTACGCAAAGCTCCGTTACGCGAAAAGTACGCGATCTGGTGCGCTGGAGCACATATATTGAGACCCAGCAAAGGCACATCGGGCTAACAGTCCCTATAATTTTGCCAAGTTTCGTGTAAATCCATTCAGCCGTTCGAGCTAAAAGTGAGGCCAAAGGCCCTATGGAAAAATGAATGGGAAAAACGCGTTTTGGGACCCCCCTTTTTTCTCGGCTCCCCCTTGACGGAACCCCCCCAAATTTTCAGGGGCTGCTCAGAAACACAATGTGCCATTTTTCTGAATATTTCAGCCGATTCCGTCCACAAACGCCAAAGTTATTAGACATAGAATTTTCAAAAGTTCCATAGAGAAAAAATCCTAACTATATATACCTACTGGCGACCGCCAGTAGGTTATATATATATATATATATATATATATATATATATATATATATATATATATATATATATATATATATATAACTATATAACTGTGGTGGAGTGTGAGAAGCACAACACGGCGCCCCCCCTAGCAGAGGTACTAACCAGCTGGTGTGTGTCTGCGCGAAGGGGAGAGAGGAGGCGGCATTGCGCTGCCTGATAAGGGCTCATTTGAAGGTAATGGCCGGAACATTATACCCAGGAACCCTGTGGTGGAATGCAGGAAGCGCCAAGCAATTGGGGGCACGAAAGTGAGTCTGTTGTCCCATACACTGGTATACGGGACCTCGTGGACTGCAGGTTCCATCAGGCAGTGCGCCTGGGAGGTGCAACGCTGTTACTACACTCACCTGGAGGAGGAGGAGCCAAGGGACTGCTGATATTGAAGTGGTCTCTGGAGCGCTTGAAATTTTGTTTTCTTGTGGAACTGGCACTGATGACGGCCAATGTGGGCCAGAAACGCGTCTGCCATGGCGTTTCACAAACTTCAGGAAGCGACTGCATAATTGCCAAATAAATCCTTCATTTGAGCCCGGAGCATGTGTCTCGCTGATTTCTAAAGAGGTCAGCATTGGTTCTCCTTGTGTAGCCGGGTCTTTGCTGATACCGGCAAGGGGCACGCCCTCTCGTTCTGGAGCTCCGTGGATCAGCAAAAACTGTGGTGGAGTGTGAGAAGCACAACACGGCGCCCCCCCTAGCAGAGGTACTAACCAGCTGGTGTGTGTCTGCGCGAAGGGGAGAGAGGAGGCGGCATTGCGCTGCCTGATAAGGGCTCATTTGAAGGTAATGGCCGGAACATTATACCCAGGAACCCTGTGGTGGAATGCAGGAAGCGCCAAGCAATTGGGGGCACGAAAGTGAGTCTGTTGTCCCATACACTGGTATACGGGACCTCGTGGACTGCAGGTTCCATCAGGCAGTGCGCCTGGGAGGTGCAACGCTGTTACTACACTCACCTGGAGGAGGAGGAGCCAAGGGACTGCTGATATTGAAGTGGTCTCTGGAGCGCTTGAAATTTTGTTTTCTTGTGGAACTGGCACTGATGACGGCCAATGTGGGCCAGAAACGCGTCTGCCATGGCGTTTCACAAACTTCAGGAAGCGACTGCATAATTGCCAAATAAATCCTTCATTTGAGCCCGGAGCATGTGTCTCGCTGATTTCTAAAGAGGTCAGCATTGGTTCTCCTTGTGTAGCCGGGTCTTTGCTGATACCGGCAAGGGGCACGCCCTCTCGTTCTGGAGCTCCGTGGATCAGCAAAAACTGTGGTGGAGTGTGAGAAGCACAACACGGCGCCCCCCCTAGCAGAGGTACTAACCAGCTGGTGTGTGTCTGCGCGAAGGGGAGAGAGGAGGCGGCATTGCGCTGCCTGATAAGGGCTCATTTGAAGGTAATGGCCGGAACATTATACCCAGGAACCCTGTGGTGGAATGCAGGAAGCGCCAAGCAATTGGGGGCACGAAAGTGAGTCTGTTGTCCCATACACTGGTATACGGGACCTCGTGGACTGCAGGTTCCATCAGGCAGTGCGCCTGGGAGGTGCAACGCTGTTACTACACTCACCTGGAGGAGGAGGAGCCAAGGGACTGCTGATATTGAAGTGGTCTCTGGAGCGCTTGAAATTTTGTTTTCTTGTGGAACTGGCACTGATGACGGCCAATGTGGGCCAGAAACGCGTCTGCCATGGCGTTTCACAAACTTCAGGAAGCGACTGCATAATTGCCAAATAAATCCTTCATTTGAGCCCGGAGCATGTGTCTCGCTGATTTCTAAAGAGGTCAGCATTGGTTCTCCTTGTGTAGCCGGGTCTTTGCTGATACCGGCAAGGGGCACGCCCTCTCGTTCTGGAGCTCCGTGGATCAGCAAAAACTGTGGTGGAGTGTGAGAAGCACAACACGGCGCCCCCCCTAGCAGAGGTACTAACCAGCTGGTGTGTGTCTGCGCGAAGGGGAGAGAGGAGGCGGCATTGCGCTGCCTGATAAGGGCTCATTTGAAGGTAATGGCCGGAACATTATACCCAGGAACCCTGTGGTGGAATGCAGGAAGCGCCAAGCAATTGGGGGCACGAAAGTGAGTCTGTTGTCCCATACACTGGTATACGGGACCTCGTGGACTGCAGGTTCCATCAGGCAGTGCGCCTGGGAGGTGCAACGCTGTTACTACACTCACCTGGAGGAGGAGGAGCCAAGGGACTGCTGATATTGAAGTGGTCTCTGGAGCGCTTGAAATTTTGTTTTCTTGTGGAACTGGCACTGATGACGGCCAATGTGGGCCAGAAACGCGTCTGCCATGGCGTTTCACAAACTTCAGGAAGCGACTGCATAATTGCCAAATAAATCCTTCATTTGAGCCCGGAGCATGTGTCTCGCTGATTTCTAAAGAGGTCAGCATTGGTTCTCCTTGTGTAGCCGGGTCTTTGCTGATACCGGCAAGGGGCACGCCCTCTCGTTCTGGAGCTCCGTGGATCAGCAAAAACTGTGGTGGAGTGTGAGAAGCACAACACGGCGCCCCCCCTAGCAGAGGTACTAACCAGCTGGTGTGTGTCTGCGCGAAGGGGAGAGAGGAGGCGGCATTGCGCTGCCTGATAAGGGCTCATTTGAAGGTAATGGCCGGAACATTATACCCAGGAACCCTGTGGTGGAATGCAGGAAGCGCCAAGCAATTGGGGGCACAAAAGTGAGTCTGTTGTCCCATACACTGGTATACGGGACCTCGTGGACTGCAGGTTCCATCAGGCAGTGCGCCTGGGAGGTGCAACGCTGTTACTACACTCACCTGGAGGAGGAGGAGCCAAGGGACTGCTGATATTGAAGTGGTCTCTGGAGCGCTTGAAATTTTGTTTTCTTGTGGAACTGGCACTGATGACGGCCAATGTGGGCCAGAAACGCGTCTGCCATGGCGTTTCACAAACTTCAGGAAGCGACTGCATAATTGCCAAATAAATCCTTCATTTGAGCCCGGAGCATGTGTCTCGCTGATTTCTAAAGAGGTCAGCATTGGTTCTCCATATATATATATATATATACACATATGCACATATAATTGTCATATTGGTAAATGTAAAGAATTATTAAATTATATTATAAGTTAAAATTAATATTTTTGTAAATAAGTTTACATTATATGTGTATATGAACATACACACTTTGATATATGTGAGTTACATATTGTTTAAACATATTCAGTTTACATTATACTAATGTTATATGTTAAATTATTGAAATTTTACTTATTTAATCTACATTAATAGTAAAAAAAAACAATACTTTTGTATATATTTTTTGATATTAGTATAAAACAACATTTTCTTTTTTTACTTATTATATGTATTGAAAAACAAATTTTTATGATCTATATTTTTGGTACAATATTTTAAATATCACAATATTTATGGTTTCGATATTGTGTCAGTGAACCCAACCATTTATTAGAGCAGAAGCATAGAACTGTCAGATACTCCATCAAATATTGTTTCAAAGACAGTTAAATGCAGTGGTTAATTTGTAAAAAACTAAAATAAGTGCAGGATCTTTCGTCAGGAGACAGCTTGCACCAGCCCATTCCTCCTACTAGTACCGCCTAAAACAGAACCATCTACTAACCATTAAATTGTAACCACGAAAATGGAGAGAGGATGTGGAGTTATAGCCAGAGCTGCCGACTTTGGAGCTTGAGAACCAGGTTTGAGTCTCGGCGTAGGCTCAACATCCTGTGATTCTGCTCAAATCACTTAATCTCCCTCTGCCTACCATAAATGAATGTGTCCTTAACTGGTGCTCATGAAAAGCACCGGTGTTGATGATGAAGGTCCGGTGCTGAGCACTGGAAACCACTGGCTCAAGTTAGGCATTGGTTAAATGGCTTTATTGTATGTTTAGTTACATTTAAATCAGTGCTTATACTCACTTGCTATGTTTAGAGAATAAGACAAATATTTTACTAACAATTGATTTTTTGGATTTATTTTACATAAAATCTATACAGTAATATTGTATACTGTATCTAGAGGCACCAATCAACTACTAACCAAGTATATCCACAGTTCCGATTTCTGCTTTGGTCAACTGTGTTTCTTGTAAACATTAAACTACAGCCCCCCATATATTGTAGCTCTGATCTATCCTGCTTCACTTTTGATAAACCTCTAAGAGCCCGATGTATGACGCATTTTACTGGTAGCAAACCTCCCATGGAGCCATTTGAGACCGGTAAAATCCATTTTCCTATGTACCAACCCTATTTTGTGGCATCCCTTCCTAATAGCGAGTTGCATTGGTATGTATGAATGTTTTGCAACTGGGGATGCGGTCGCAAAATAATTTGCAGATTACCATCAAATTTAAATTGGTGGTAAGCCATTTGCACATGGGAAGGATTCACAGACCATTACCCATTCTAAACAAATGAAAATATTACTTTCATTTACATTTCTAAAATGCATCCCATTTTCCTTTAATTAAAATTTGCTGCATCAAAAAGAAACTGCTTTATTTAAAAGGAGTCACAGACATGGTCGTCTGCTGACCCCAGTAGGACACCATCTCTGTGAGTGCTGGGTGCTCCCAAAGAGTCGCCAATTGCACCTGCCTCATGAATGTTGATGAGGCACGTCCCTTGCGACCCATTTGTGAATCACAAAAAGTGTCTGAGACACTGTTGTACATCAGGTTTTGTGAGTCGATAGAAATTGCAATTTGCGATTCGCCATCCCTGACGGTCGTACGTGTGGCCCAAAGACACATCTTATATCCATGTTCTCTTCCCTCTCCTTCATCCCATCCCAATCCTTAAACACACCATCCACGCCATGGTACCCAAACCCCCCCACTACCCCCAAATTACTGCACTACCAGCTCTCCCATTAGGGCTGTCTGAGTTGAATAGCCCATCCTGTCTTAATCCCGTCCTACCTATTGTCTTGAGCTGAGTAGGTGGACGGACCAGCTATGGTGGTAGTGATCGGACCACCACAGTGAGCACAGCGGTCATAGGACCACAGTACTCATAATAAGCCTCTCAATCATTATCTGACAACATGCTCTTCGACCATTGAGATAACAATTCCTTTGCTTTAGACTCAAAGGTACAAAAGTATGAGCGGTCGTTGAATAATCATTCAGTCTAGCAGGTTATAGGAGAAATACTTGTGCCCAACTTCCTGAAAAGAGGCGTTCAGTCAGGGGAGATGTCATAGGAGCACCACTGTATCCTGGCAGAAATCTGAGTCAACACCAAAGATTGTTGTCCCAACCTTGCCTGAATTATTAATTCCCACAGTTTGGTACCAAAGTTTGCTAAAAACAAATTGGCAACATGAATTCTTATAGCACAAGGTTGTTGACAATCTTTTCCCTCTTTTGATTTCTGAAGTAGAAATTGATGAGCTCTTTGGATTTAACATCCCATGTTCCATTCCCATACTTGGGGAATGTTTGTTGAAATACATGTGCTATGAAATCGCAAGGGTAATTTCCTTCCACTCCTTCTGGAATGCCAAAGACCCTTAGATTGCTGCAGCTCATCTGATTTTTTAAGTCTTCAGCCTTTCATGAAAGATCTATGAGCATTTTGTCATGATCTTGGGTTTGGTGATCTAAGCTCTATATCATATCTTCTATGATTACAGTGGGCTGTTCAACTTTAGAGATCCTCTTGTTTGGACATTTCCTGAATGGCAACTTAGGTCTTTAGATGAGGCATTTTAAGTGCAGTATAGTTTTTTTGTACTCTTCATTATGCAGACAGCAGATTTGTCTGCTGATCCTGAAGCCCTGGAGTAATCGTTTGTGTTGTTGTCTAAAAGACCATAAGAAACTGTACTGGCTGAAGTGCTGTGGCTTCAGTCAAGTAATTTGCTGGACGGTCCAATTAAAGTTGATCTTTGTCTGATTCTTCGCTTGCTGGTCCTCTTTGTTTGCCATTTGGATTGATCATTTTGTCAGTCTTGTCCATTGTAGCCCCCAGCCATTAACCAAATCTGCAAAAACACCGGAAACATCACAAGTGTCATATCTTTTAAGTTTAAAGTGAACTGTTCAACTTTAGAGAACCCCTTGTTTGGGCATGTTACGAATTGCAACTTGGGTCTTTAGATGAGACATTTTAAGTGCAGAAAAATCCTTTTTGTACTCCTCTTCATGCAGACATTTTTATTGTTTATTTACGATAAGTTTAGATGAACTTGATGATCCTGATGCTACTTAACATTTTTTGAGGTTGCTGTGTAAAAGGCTGTAAAAGACTGTACTGGCTGAAGTACTGTGGCATTAGTTAAGTAATTTACTGAGAGGTCCAATTGAAACTGATCTCTGCATGAGCCATCACTTGCCTGCCCTCTTTGTTTATCCTTTGGATTTATAATTTTACCTATCTTGTCCATTGTATCCCCCAGCCAATATCCAAATCTGCACATACACAAAGGTGGCAGCAATAATACAGATCGGTTTGCACTTGACAAGTGCAGGGTAAGTAAAAATGCAATACAAGTAACTTGTGATCAAATGGATGAATGAATACTATGCCACCCAGCTAGAGTTGAAATATACATGGAAGAGAAATTCCTTCATATATTAAGAGTACTTTGATATATCCAGAGCACTACACAGTTAATTTGTTATGGCCTCCCAGTATTGCAGGTCCAAAGCTTTATTTTTGAGACATCAAAAGTTCAGTACCAATGGGTTAATGTCAAAAGATGAAACAGCCAACACGTGTTTCTGTTGATTTTAAAAAACACATGAAATTTGTACAATATTACATGCAAATTGCTTACGTTATAAAATGTGACAGTATGTTCTTTTTATCTTCTTTTCTCATTATCTTGGTCAAAGAATAGCAACATGTGGCAGTACATATAGAGAAAGTATCACATGCTAAAAACAAGGCTACCGTTTTCAAGAATTACTAAAACGCCCAGCAAGGACTTTTGAGTGACCCCCGAAGTGGCCAGAAGTAAAGTATTGGTAATTAGAAAGACCTGAAGCCTTCATGGTTGAAATCACGAAAGTAGAGATGAAGCAAGAGATATATAGATTTAATTGCATTGTAGTAAAATCCGGTTAGTAAAATCCCTGCAAGCTGCTGATCCACCAAGGCCTGGGAGGACTGCAGCACTTCTCCAAAGACTCAGGAACTCCCATGAAATAGAGGACCTGTTCCCCTGCATCTTGCAGGTACTGAAGACTGAGCCGTGAAGTTGTAAAGACTGTGAAAACCAAACACGGGAAAGCACCACTTCACCAAGCTGCATAGCCCAAGCTGAAGTGGGCCAATGGTGCCAACATTGTCCCAAGATCCTGACAACCTAAGACGAAGAAGAACACTGAAGAGCCGTGAAAGCAGACGATTAAAGAAGAGCAACTGACTTGGCTTCACCTCTGCCAGCCTGTCTGCTGTTCCCTGTTTAAACTGTGTCAAAGATACCTTGTCCTGCTAGTGTTGCTCCTCCAAAGGCTAGGAGGGCTGACTGCCTTGAATAAAGACTCCAAATCTCCAGTGGAGCAGCAGAGCTGCTTTCCTGCATCCTGCAGACACCCCAAAGAAGACCATGAGTGTTCGAGACCACAAAAACCAGACACTGCCAAACACCGCTGCACCTGTGCTTTCTAGTCTGAGTTGAAGTGAGCCAACAGTGCCAGCGTGGTCCCCTGGCCCTCTAGAGACAAAGCCCACCGTGGAATTGCCCACTGTAGACTTTCCAATGCAGCCTCTGTTTGCAGGCCCCCTCTACCGGCACTGCTCCTGACGCCTAAAGACACCTCTGCACTTGTCGTCCCTGTCGAGGAGGATCAATGGTGTCCCCATGTCTCCGAGCATCACAAGAGTTGAGTTCCCTTTTTGGTTCAGCCTGACTGTGAGGTTCCGTGACAATTGTAAGTGGTGCTTTCGACTCGCACGAATATAGTCGAGTCTGGTATCTATGAACCGCAAATGACGAGTTTAGGAAGTGTGCGTAGTTTCGCTGTGCTAGCTTAAACCGTTCATTTGTTATGTGGGTTTTTCATCTGTACCCACGGGTTCCATCTTAGATACGGCATCCATTTTGTCTCTTGCCCTCAAGTAGCCAGCGAACGGACGTTGTCCGCTTCGCGACCCTGGGACTCCCAAGATATTTGCGGAAGACACATGCTCTTTGTAAGTGTCTTTATGACGAGGGGGATGCTACTGTAAGGCAGATGACGCCGCATGAGGCTCATCTTGCCGCACGGGCTTATTGTCTCAGCCGTGCATCTCATTAGGCACGTCCCTTTGATGCCTGCATCTCGTGTTTCCCGTTACCTCCCCTTTTACACCCTTTCCGATCTCCCCACTGTCTCCGTCTTCCTCTACACCTGTCCTTGTTCCTATTTCGATCTGTTTTACTGCTGATTGGAATTTGCTAATGGTGGGAAGATGTTTTTTTTACAGTTGGGAACCGCCAAATGTTTCCGCACTTATGTTTCGGATCGTATGTGTTTCAAAGTGATCAAAGCGACCCCTCTGGGGGATAATTGTGAGAACCGGGTTGTAAACTTTTGTGTTCAATGTTATCCTATGGGTAAAAACTGTATAAAAGGAGCGATCCACAGAACCAATTTGAAGCAGTCTCCCCAAGTTGCACGCTGTGTACTTGTCGTGATCTCTGTGTTCCCTGCAGCAAATAAACCTTGAATCTTTGACGCCGAAGGAAGTGTCCCGTGTCTCTGTGACTTGTACGCCGGAGCAGGTTACCCACGAAGGTTTCAGGTGTTGTGCCCTGGCACCGCTGGGTCTTACATAACCCAGTCCTTCAGTTGGCGCCCAACGTGGGGCTGCATCAGTGGTACCGGTCCAAGCCCGACGATCGTGAGGAACTTCGTGTGAAATCTCCGAGGGAAGGTGCACTCCGCTTCATCGATCCTGTTGTCGAAATAAGTGGCCCGAAGACTTTTCCCGCGAAGATTCCCGCCTCCGGACGGCTGCGACGGACTGCTGCCCTGACTGTAGACCTGTTTTGGCGCTTGGCGTAGACCTTGGTATAGCGAGACGATTGACGGGCCTTCCTGGTGACGCCATCGATTTTTGAGTTAAGTATTTGTGGGTCGCTCCCATAGCTCTTGGTTGTTGACACTTTAGCGAGTGTTTTTGTTGTACACGCTGTGTGAGTGTTCTTGTCGGTGACACTTTTGCTAGCGTACTTTGTTGTGTTGTTTGACGACTGCAGCCGCCAAAAACCGAGGGTTTTGTTCGTTGCTGGGACTTGGTAAATCCCGTAACCCTTGAAGTTTGTGAAACTCGGCTAGTGTGCAAGATGCCTGGTCGCAGTACTTTGTTTAGTTGTTTCAGACCTTGTGGTGCGGATTCCCGACTGGAGGACTCGTGTCCGATACCTCCGGTTGGAACTCCTACTTATGATCTATATAGCAAACATGGGCTAGGCCCAATTACCTTTAACGATTATTGGATTAAATATACAAAGAAGGACGGCGACCTTCGTTGGCCACCTCACGGTAGCTTCGAGGCGTCAATCTTAGATAATCTAGAAATGAAGTTGTTCGAACGAAAATCAAGGCCGGCCATGTTTGATGCCTTTCGGTTGTGGCGCAAAGAAGCCCGACAGAAAGAAATCAGACAGAATAAACGTAGTCAGCGAGATAATGTTGCTACCATAGTGAAGAAAGCTGAGCAGTTCCAGCGTGATAAGGAGGATAAGGATAAGGAAGTGTTTGAGAGACTACAGCGTATGACCATAGATAAATGCTATCCTGCTTTGCCTACGGAGTCGGACAAGAAGGAAGAGGTAGTTGAGGATCCTTTAATGTCCTATCTTATGAAGTCGCCACCTCCGTACGTACAGGGTACCGCAGCTCCTGTGGTCCCTGCCGTACCTGTTCTTCCACCTATTCCTCCTCCACCTGTTCCTCAACCTGCACCCGTTCTTCCGACTGTTCCTGCTCCTTTGCCTGCTTCTATCCCTACTGCTCCTCCGCTTCCACATACTCCTGCTCCCGCTACTGCTCCTGTTTTGTTAACCCCTGTCGCTGCTACTGTTTCTACTCCTTCTCTTGTTAGCCCTGTGTCTTATTCTTCTCCCTCTACCCGTAGCCGCAATTCTCCTCTTGCGGCTAGTTTCTTTCATTCGCTCGGACCTGTTCATGGGTCCGCTGGTTTCGATGGTCCTCAGAGACGAAGTCAGCTTCCTGGAAACAGAGAACGCGTTGCGCTATATAATATGGCGATGGGTTGGATGGTAAATCCGCAGAGAAATCCACCACGTGTTGTCCTCGAAACGTTTTGTCAATTCAATATACCAACCCAAAGATACTTGTTTGATGAAATGTGTAAGTTCCTTCATGATCAGATAGCGGCCGATGCGCCTGACGAGGTACTGACCGCCCTGTCTGAGCTTCAGCTCCAGTTTTCACATGGACTGATAGTAGATACTAATGTTCGACGTGCTATTGAGCGGTTGTTGTCTCTTCGCCCCGCTCCGATACCTCATGCATTGTTTGTTGAGGATATTGAGAAACAACCAGATGAATCTGGCCAATATCCTATGCGCGAAGTTCCGCCGGTTTGGGTACCAGCTGATCCTAATGCTCATCCTCCGACATTGGCGCATTTCCAGAGAATATGGATACATCTTCCATGGAAACGCTCGGAAGTGTTACAGGTGAAGCAATCTTTGCCTGACCCTCGCAAAAATCCTACAGGGTATTACAAAGAATTGTCGCAGCTCGTAGATGCTACGATAATGAACCTTGCCGATATCGATATGTTGTTTGGCAATGTAGTACCGCAACCGGTATGGGCTAAGATTCGACATGAAAATCACCCGGCTGAATTAGGTGGTGCTTGGGCTGCCATTGTAGCGGCAGACGCCGGACAAGTAGCTGCTGCTAAACCCGACCAGTTGATTCTTGACCTTCCCCAAAGGATTATTACGTTAATGAAAACTCTTATGCCAGCTATGAAGGTAAATTGGGACAAATTGTCAGCTTGTAAGCAAAAGAAAGATGAGAGTGTTTCCGACTTCTTTACGAGGTTTGAGGAAGCATTCATCGACCATAGTGGTCAGGATATGGGTACTGAGGGTGGTCAAAGGTTGTTTGTGGATAAATTTGTTTCAAATTTATTGCCCGACTTGAGCAATAAATTGAGAAATTCGGAGAGTGCATGGGCCGTTTCCACCTCAGCTCAGATATTGGCTACGGCACAATATTATGAGAATAGAGAGAAAGAAGAGAATGACCGTGCTGACAAAAAGACGAAAGAGCTGAAAACTAAAGTGTTGTTGCAACAAGCGTATCCTCCGCGGTCAAATCAGAACAATTCACAACAGAATCGATCGCAGTCGCAATCGAATCGGTCACAGCCGCGTAATGATTCCTCCTCCCAAAGATCATCGTTAGGGTACAATCAATGTGCTTATTGTAGACAGGAGGGACACATTAAATTTAACTGCCCTGTTTTGAATGAACGTAATAGTGGTAACTCATCTAAAGGAGGTCGTGTTGGTTCGCAACAGGCGTCACGTGGTAGAGGTCGTGGTGCTCAGAATGATCGCTCAGATAACTCATCTAATTCTAATAACTGTTTCGATCAACGTGGATCATCGCAAGGACGATCTGCGCAGTACAATGTAGACGATTATTACGTCGATCAGGGAACTGACGACAGTAATTACTAGGACAGCCAAAGACAAGGAGAGGGAGTGGTATCAGTTCCGGTTGATCAGAGAGGGCCTTACGTCGCAGTTGCTACATCGGGCGTCGTTGAGCCTTTTCTGTTGGACACTGGTGCAGCGAAAAGTTCTATCATGCATTCGAAACTCCCTGGCGCACCTTTGTCTGGCTTAACAAATGTTTCCGTTGGATTCTCTGGCGCCCCCGTTAGCAATCCAGTTTCACGCCCTTTGCCCCTTCAAATTGGGCCACGTGAGCTAGAAGCTCCGTTGATTTTAACCACGGGTTGTGGCGAGAATCTTTTGGGCCTGGATTTGCTTAAACGTTTGTACGCAACTTTGTATTGTTCTCCTGCGGGTGTACAGCTTACGTTAGGAGAGAGGGTTGTCTCTCCTATGTACTTGTCTCTTGATAAGCTTCCACCGGAATTGAGTTCTCTTCCTGCGTCTTTGTGGGCGACGGGTCCAAATGACGTGGGCCTACTGGATATCTCTCCCTATGTTGTTCAGTTGAAATCTAATGTGCGATTGCCACGTATTCCCCAGTATCGTATCTCCCTTGACGGTGAACGAGCGCTGTTGGCGATCATCTATGATTTGATCGAGAAAGATGTTATTGAAGAGACTCGGGGAAACGTGTGCAATAGCCCTGTACTGCCTATTCTTAAACGCACAGATCCTACAAAACCGCCTGTTTATCGTTTTGTTATCGATTTACGGGAGGTGAATAAAATTGTGGTTCCTCAATTCCCTGTTGTGCCTGACATCACGGCGCTCCTGACTCTGATTCCAGCTACTGCATCATGGTTTTCGGTGATTGATTTGAAAAATGCGTTTTTCAGCATCCCGATTGCCGAAGAGAGCAGGGACCTTTTCGGTTTCTCTCTCGGTGGACGAAGCTTCCGGTTCAAACGCGCTCCTCAGGGCTACTGTGAAAGTCCATCGATTTACAGTAAAGCCTTGAAGGGTCAACTGGATGCGTTTCGGTTGCCGGTTGGTGCGGCTTTGATCCAATACGTCGATGACTTATTGGTGGCTGCCGATACTCAGGACATTTGCAAACTTGCTACGGTGTCATTGCTGCAACATCTCTGTGAGCTAAATCATAAGGTGTCCCCTTCTAAACTCCAATATTGTTGTCAAGAAGTAACCTATCTAGGTCACTTATTGTCAAAGGAGGGAAGGAGATTGACCCCAGAGAGAATTGCAGCGATTGCGCGAATGGCTGTGCCAAAAACCCAAAGAGATGTGCGTGCCTTTCTAGGTATCACGTCATACTGCAGGCAATGGATTCCTAATTTTTCATTGCTAGCGAAACCATTGGTGGCTCTTACGTGCAAGGATGTTTCGACTCCTTTACCATGGACGGAAGAATGTCAGAAAAGTTTTTCTGAATTACGTGATTCATTGTGTTCGGCTCCTGTGTTGGGTACCCCTGACTACAGCAAGCCGTTTACATTATATGTTCACGAGAGGGAAGGTTGTGCTTTGAGTGTCTTAACGCAACCTTTTGGTGGTAAGCAACGTCCATGTGCATATTTTTCCTCGACCTTGGACCCAGTAGCTAGAGCATTGCCGAGTTGTTTGAGAGCAACTGCGGCAGCTGCGGTCTCCATCCGACAATCAGCAGGATTGGTCATGGATAATATGCTTACGGTGATGGTTCCGCATGCAGTCGATACTCTTTTAAATCGTACGAAAACTCAGCACTTGACGAGTGCGAGGTTGTCTGGGTACGAGTTGACGTTATTGGCAAGCCATATTCAGATAAAACGTTGTAATGTCTTAAATCCGGCAACTTTGTTACCAATTAACACAGAGTCAGATGAAGTAGCAGAACATGACTGCTACTTGAGGACTGAAGAGGAAACAAAAGGTCGAGTGGACCTTAAAAACACCCCATTGGAAGATCCGGATGGCACTCTGTATGTGGATGGGTCATGTTTTAAGTTGCCGAATGGTGATGTGACTACTGCTTATGCAGTTGTAACATTGAATACTGTTGTTGAGACTGCAAGATTGAATCAGAATTCTGCCCAAGCTGCGGAGCTGATTGCTCTTACTAGAGCGTGTATGTTGGCGAAAGGGAAACGTGTGAATGTGTACACCGACAGCCAATACGCTTTTGGTGTAGCGCATAGTTTTGGACGATTGTGGCGAGAGAGAGGTTTCTTGACGTCGCACGGTACGAAGATTCAGCATGGCCAGCTTGTGAATGATCTTTTGGATGCATTGACGCTGCCTACGCAAGTTGCGATTGTTAAATGTAGTGCGCATCGTAAGGTGACGGATGATGTTGGTCGTGGTAACGCGTTTGCAGATGAGATTGCTAAGGAGACTGCCCGGAACCTTAGTACTCGAATGTATGTGACGAGTTCGGTTAGGTGGCCTACGGAATCGAGTATGTGTGAAGACACCATTGAAAGTGTGAAAGAAATTCAGAATGAGGCCACCGAGACTGAAAAGGCGAAGTGGAAAGAAAGTACGGGAAAGTTGGATGCGAGTGGTTGTTGGATTGACTTGTCGGATCAGAAAAGATGGTTGTTGCCTGACGCGTATGTACTGGCCGTTGTGACAATGGCACATGGGTTAGCACATATTAGCGTGAAAGGCATTTGTAAATTGTTGTCGCCTGTGTGGAAGAATGATGGAATTACGAAATGTGCTGAACGATTGGTGAAGAATTGTATGGTGTGTATGATGTACAATCCTGGCAAAGGAACCCCAACTCCTCCTGGCAGTTTTGCTCCCCCTTCGTATCCCTTTGAGGTGATTCAATTGGACTTCATCCATATGGAGCGATGCAATAACCTGAAATACGTTTTAGTTGTGGTTTGCGCATTCTCCCGATGGATTGAGGCCTATCCTCTCAAAGACAATACTGCTTTGTCTACTGCGAAAATCCTATTGAAGGAATATTTTCCTCGGTATGGAATGCCTAGAGTCGTGTGGTCAGATAACGGAAGTGAGTTTGTTGGAAGTGTGATGAAGAGTGTGTGTAAGGGCCTTGGAATAAATCAAAAATTCCACAGTGCCAATCATCCCCAGTCAGCTGGATTGGTTGAAGGGTACAACGGCACCCTTAAACTAAAGCTAGCGAAGATTCAGGCTACGACTGGTCTTTCGTGGCCTGACGCTTTGCCCTTAGCATTACTGTCAACTAGGGCGACTGTACACTCCCGAATAGGGCTTAGTCCCTACGAAATAGTGTTCGGCCGTCCTGCGAATGTGTGGGGGGTTCCTAGGCCAGGAATGTTTTCTGATCTTGAGTATCCAATGTTGATTGACTATTTACATGACTTGACTGCTAAACTGAGGTTAATTCACCAACAGGTTTACGACGCATTGCCAACGCAGACGGAGGGTCCAGGCCACCAGCTCCAGCCTGGAGACTGGGTGGTGACACGCAACTTTTCACGCAAGAATAATCTGGACCCGAGGTTCACCGGACCTTACCAGGTGCTCCTGGCCACGAGGACTGCCGTTCGTCTTGAGGGGCGTAAAAATTGGGTGCATGCCACCCATACGAAGCGAGTCCCTATCCCTTTACCGGCAGACCCGTGGGTAAGGAAAGGCATTGCGTCAACAGAAACAGAAACATTGCCGGCGTTTGTACCTTTCAGCGACGCGCAGCCTGTTGGAGAATCCTCAGCGCAGCAGAAAGACACTGTTGAACAATTGTCAGCAAAAGACTCAAGACCAGAACAATCGACTGATCAGCAGGACGCTGTCTCTTCAACGGATCCTTTGTTCGGCGAGCAGACACGTCCCGGGAAACACCGATATTCTTTGCGATCTCGCACTAAGGACAAATACATTTTTTTTTGTTTTGCTGAATTAACGACTGCATTATCCCCGTTTCCCGTGATCAGTTTTGAACATTCGTATCACTGTGATTTTTTATACATATATATATATTGAGCTTCCTCCCTTGTATCTTTTCACTTCTACAGCCGAGAGACTTTGTGTTTATATATACATATTGTGTATTGAAGGCCGTAGGGCCGCGCGCGTACTTCCTTCTGGATAGTAGGTCTTGACGCTAGGTTAAAGGCCGTCGGTCCCTGGGAACTCCTAGGGGTTGACTATTGCTACACAGAACGAAGTGCGTCAAGAAACGTTGCGGACGGTCGTAGGGAATGGCATTCTCGAAGTTGAATGATTTGGAGGGAGCTAAGGCGCACCGACTCAAGCTGCAGCAACTCAGTCGTACCAAATGTTTTATATTCCAACTGTTTGTGTTATTTTTGACTGCTTCTGCATTATTGACGGGTGGGGTGTACTATACGATGTCTTACTTCTTACCTGCTACACCTACTCCTACTCCCTACCCTAATCTTACCTCTACTGTTTCTCCCCATTCCTTTCACATGTTACCGGAACACGAGCAGGCTAGACGTGTAGAATTTCGCAACAATTCCTTTATTCAGCTCCTCCATCAGCATCAGTTAGTGGTTAATACTACTAATTATTGGGTGTGTGGGTTGATGCCACATACTACGGATAAGGGAATTCCATATCTGGTGTCACCGTATAGTTCCCAAGGGTCAGCTCGAGCATTCCAAACAATGTTTCGAAGCGCACTGGGTTTCCACCCCATTCGAGAACCACGTTCCCCCTACTCTGGTCCTACCTCGTATCAGAAGCCTTTGTCGATAGCCATAGAGGATTTAGATAGCGATATCTATGATCCCTCGCTTATTCCTGAAGAAGAGGTACAAGCCTATAGAGTCCTAAGTAGAGGCGAATATAGTGTGTTCACTAGCGAAAAGCAGCTTAAAAGCTCGCCTCCAATATGGGTCGTACCCCACACTGGTAATTTTTGTCTTATGGGTCGTGGTCGAAGATCGCAAGCCCGACTCGGAGCAAGTGCTTGCACTGAAAATTACATTTTGCCGATGTCCTCGTCCCCTGTGTTTCTGGCTGCCAAGGGTACATACTTTATCTGTTATGATCGTGCATATGCATGGTTGCCCGCTGACTTCATGGGCTCATGCTTCATTGCAAATCTGTTGCCTCCGACGTTCACTGTAGATGCTGATTATCACAAGACTAGAGTTGTGCGAGGCGTAGTTAGCGAAGAGGATACTGCCGGTCAAGAGGCAGGAGACTTTTTCAAGGGTTTCCTCCCGTTTTGGGGACCTATGGTTAACAGTAGGAACCTGAGACAGTTGACTCGAGTGGTAGAATCGACAGCTAATATTACTGCCAGTGCCCTTGGTAATATCACCACAGAACTTCAGGCGGAGAGACTTATGACGTTACAAAACCGTATGGTTTTAGATGTCATCTTTGCAGATCGCGGTGGGGTATGTAAGGTGATCCATTCGAGCTGCTGCATTTTCATTCCAGATAATGCTCCAACTGTCTATCAAGCCATCTCGAGGTTGCATAAGATCTCCGAATCCATACACGTGGATGTAGGGGATTGGACGCTGCTAGGGTGGTTTTGGGGCCTGATGTCGACTTGGGGTTGGAAAATTCTGATGATCATCGGAGTTGTGGTAGTGTTCCTGTTCACGTGTTGCCTTTGTGTGCAGTGTGGTCCTGCCTTGTGTGGCCTTTGTGCTACAACGTGTATGAGACAACCATCTGTTACCAAGGGGACTCAGTTGGACAGAGCTATGCTACAGCAACATCTCGATGGTCTGATGAATATCGAATATGATTCCGACTAGTGCTTGCCTACATGAGGGCAAAAGGAGCGTCTGAGGTTCCGTGACAATTGTAAGTGGTGCTTTCGACTCGCACGAATATAGTCGAGTCTGGTATCTATGAACCGCAAATGACGAGTTTAGGAAGTGTGCGTAGTTTCGCTGTGCTAGCTTAAACCGTTCATTTGTTATGTGGGTTTTTCATCTGTACCCACGGGTTCCATCTTAGATACGGCATCCATTTTGTCTCTTGCCCTCAAGTAGCCAGCGAACGGACGTTGTCCGCTTCGCGACCCTGGGACTCCCAAGATATTTGCGGAAGACACATGCTCTTTGTAAGTGTCTTTATGACGAGGGGGATGCTACTGTAAGGCAGATGACGCCGCATGAGGCTCATCTTGCCGCACGGGCTTATTGTCTCAGCCGTGCATCTCATTAGGCACGTCCCTTTGATGCCTGCATCTCGTGTTTCCCGTTACCTCCCCTTTTACACCCTTTCCGATCTCCCCACTGTCTCCGTCTTCCTCTACACCTGTCCTTGTTCCTATTTCGATCTGTTTTACTGCTGATTGGAATTTGCTAATGGTGGGAAGATGTTTTTTTTACAGTTGGGAACCGCCAAATGTTTCCGCACTTATGTTTCGGATCGTATGTGTTTCAAAGTGATCAAAGCGACCCCTCTGGGGGATAATTGTGAGAACCGGGTTGTAAACTTTTGTGTTCAATGTTATCCTATGGGTAAAAACTGTATAAAAGGAGCGATCCACAGAACCAATTTGAAGCAGTCTCCCCAAGTTGCACGCTGTGTACTTGTCGTGATCTCTGTGTTCCCTGCAGCAAATAAACCTTGAATCTTTGACGCCGAAGGAAGTGTCCCGTGTCTCTGTGACTTGTACGCCGGAGCAGGTTACCCACGAAGGTTTCAGGTGTTGTGCCCTGGCACCGCTGGGTCTTACATAACCCAGTCCTTCAACTGGTCATCCAGTCCGAGCCTTCAGCTTTTTTTTTTTCGATGGACTTGAACGGGATACAGAATGCTGTGGGATACCTCTGCACCCCACCGCCCGAGTGCAGCCTGAAGTGAACTGTTGGTGCTGCCTTGGACCTTGCCCCATACTCATCTTTAAGTCAAGAAGATTGGTCCCATAAGTTGCTGCTGAGTGCCCGAATGAAATACATGTTTTTCCCCCATATGTTAAGATTACAGCGCAGTGCCTAAATTACGATTTAAAGTATCAGAAGTCAAAAAAGTCAAAATGTTATTATGATTTGGAATTCAAAGAGGTCCACATAAAAATACTCAAAGATCTACAAAAAACATCTCTGCCAATTGATAGTGTGCAGAATAAAATACATGACTAAATAATTCAATGTACCGAAACACCCCACTTATGTAAAGAGTCCTTGGACTAATAAAGTGCAAATGCACAATTGTAGTGAGAAATACAAAACCTATGCAAACAGAAGGAATATAGCAGGAACAATAGTGCAACTCTAGTATAGTACTTCAATATAATTCAGTGCAATCAAATTTGCTAAATAATATAAACACTGTAACTCTAATTTGAGTGTGCAAATCTTATTGCACTAAAAGACCATATTCATCAAATACGAGGGCAAATACTAAATAATGTAGTCCTATCTAAAAAATATTTAAGAATAGTTTTAAAAAGATACAACATTTTGAACAATCTATTTCCGAGGGTGGTGCCAGAAGACATCTCCTGGCCTCCACTGCCGAGGAAATAATATACTTTAGGAACAATGGACTTAACAGTCGACGTCTTATTAAATGTAGGAGTGGAGAAACAAATAACACATGATTTAAGTCTTGAACATGATTCCTGCAGAGGTCACAGAGCCTCTCTTCCCTAGGTAACCCCTCCCATGCTCCAGTAGTAATTCGTAGGGGAAGTAAGTTCAGTCTTAATAGTAAAATGGTTCTATGCACACCATGCGGAAGGTTCCATAGGACATACAATTGAGGTTTATTACAAATGCTACTCTCCACAATTATATCATTCCTTGTGTGCCAAGAACACAATACAATAGATCTTTTTGACTAACTTCATAGATTGATTTTTTCATCATATTTTTCAAACTAGGGTCTGAGAGAGGTCCAGCTTCTCTTTGCCCAATTCCAAACATATCCAGTTTTTTCACATAATTTGAGAAAACAGAACTTCTTTCCTTCAGACTGAAAAATATTTCATGTTTTAATGCAGCCTGTGTGGAGCCTGGATCACAATTCAATATGCTATTCCCCCACCTTAAGCTTGCTGTCATAGTGAACACATTATTGGTAAGAAGCCTGAATTCAAGCCGAAGTGCCAATGCAGCAACTACACAATTCAAGTTACATACTTGGCGCCAAATGCTCCTTTCCACCATCTCAAAGAAGGCCCAGTACTGCTCATCCATTGATTCAAAGGCATTATTCAATGAAAGCAGAATGTTATTCCTATATACTGCCAGGACAAGGACAAAGTGTCTTTGCCTGCAACATTTATATAACCTGCTAATTGCAGAAGCCTGGGATATTGCTTCACTTCTGCACTGACAAACATGATCACTATTAGTGCAGTTACTAGACATTTGTTTACATAAATACAGGTCCAACTTCCCCACCCCTAGCTTGTCTTTCCCTAAAAGCCAATGACAGTCTTTCCTAACCCTACGGGACCCCTTGAACCTGAAAACCATTAGTTTGCTCTTAGAGATTTTTATTTTTAGCAAATGTTCATCAGCATAGTTGCCTAACTCAAAAAAGCACCTCTGTAAACCCATCGGTGGTTGATGCAGGTAAGCGTGGTATGGGAAGTCGACAGAAGAAGAAATAGGGAAAATTAAATAAATCCTATTCCATCATCTGTCGACATTCCCCCTGCCCCGTGGCACCAAGTTTACTTGCACCGGCCACTGCTGTGTAAACATGTAGGGGTTAAATCTAGGAAAATGACATCATCCGAGTAGAGAAGAGAACTTTTGTTCCTAGTTTTGGTGGGTCCCCCTAAAAACTGTTTGACTCTGCTAGGCAAGTCATAGATATAAAAAGAAAAGAGGAGGGTGCTAGTAAGCACTCTTGCTTTAACCCATTGTGAGGTTCTACTTTACTAGACAAGCCCTGGTTTCCTCCCATCAGGGCCCGAGTCCAAGTAGAGGAGTGCAGGGCAACAACTAGTCTAAGCAAGTGCAAGGGGATTCCTAATACAGCCAAATTCCTCCACAAACTCTCACGATCAACTTTGTTGAACACTGTTGAGAAGTCTATAAATGCAGCATGTATAGCCATGCCCTTACCCACTGGATACTTTGCAATAAGAGTTTGGAGGTCAGTGATATTGTCTAGAGTGCCACAATACTTACTAAAGCCAGCCTAATCCACAGGGAACAGATTATTACCAAATGTCCGGTCCTGAAGGTGAAGAAGAATACTCTTAGCGAACAATTTCCCAATCATATCCGGTAGTGCAATTTGCCTCAAGCTGGCAGGAGAAGTTTTAGGACCATTTTTATAAAAAAGGCACCGCAATACTTTCTTCCTAAGAGGACTCTATACCGGATGTAGAAAAAGGGCCCATGCGGAAACCTCTTGTTTAATGAGAGATACCTGGAGATGATCTGGGCCCATCACTCCAGAAGGGAGATGGGCCCGTAGGTCTTCTGATCAGCTAGGTCAGCAGATGGTTTATTCAAGTGGGACCCCATTTCAGTGTGTTTCTAGATCTCAGGGAAGGAGGCTGTGGTGATGGAGGTGTTTCATGAGCTTGTAGCCAATTGTCTTGCTACCAAGGTTGAAGGTGTGGTGGGGACATTAGTCCATGGGTGCTCCCGAGTGTACAGAGTTCATGATTGAGACTGTGGCTTCAGTTGCTAGAGGGTCCCAACGGCTCATCAAGTGTTTGGTGTTTGTGATTGTGGTTGTGAGTAGGCTGATGCTGTCACCAGCGGGGTTTGGGGTTTGAAGTTCGCATAATTGACTGTGATTCTGTCATAGAAAAAGTCTGCCAGGGAGTCACACAGTTCTTGGGAGTGGGTGATATCGTTCTCAGTGGCTGCAGAGTTGGCGAACTCCTTCATGATGCTGAAGATCTCCTTACTTTGGTTTTTGCTGGCTTCTATGCTGTCTGCCAGAGCATTCTTCTCTGTTTCTCTCAGGAGGTGGTGGTATTGGTTGAGTGCTGTTTTGAAGATGGTATGGTCTTTTGTCTTTTTGCTATTATGCCACTTCCTTTCTAGTTGGTGGCAGTCGCGTATGGAAAACTTCACATCTGTGAAGAACCAGCTGGCTCTTCTGGCCTGTACTTTGGGTTAGGCTGGCCTGGCAGGGTCGAGTGTATCGGTGCATTTGGTGATCCAGTGAGAGAAGTTCTAAGCAGCCTATTCTGGGTGAGGCAATGTATCTGAGAGGAGGGGGTTGAGAGTACTGTTCCACTGGACTTCTGATACCTTTTTTCCAGTTTCTGTGTGTGGTTCTGGAGGGCCTGGTGCCAATGTTGGTAGTTCCTGACATGGTGAAGTGTTTGCTGTAGTGGTCAGTCCAGGTGATCTGTGATACGTGGTTGTACTTGACTCTTTTTGATTGTGAGTTGTTGGAGGCTGATGTTGCTCATGCGTTCCAGGATGTTAGTTGTGTTGGTGTCGTGGGGTTCGTAAAGGTGGAAGTTAAGGTCTCCTAGGAAGATGTAGTGCTCAAAGTTGATGGAGATTGGGCGATGAGGTCAGGGATGGGGTTCATAAGCTAGGGTGAGGGTGCCTCTGAAGGTGCTTTTTCAGTCTGTGTGAAGTTGAAAATTAGGATGCTCCATTATCGGGGTTGCGTCATCTAAGGAGATTGTGCAGTAGATAGTGTCCTTGTAGATGATGGCAATCCCTCCCCTGTGTTTTTTGATTTGGTACTGTGTGTTATCTTTAAGGCTTCAGGTGTGGCACTGGTGATGTCTGGCATGGAGGCGGGGATCAGCCAGGTCTGTGAGGAGCAGGATGTCCAGAATGAAGGATGAGATCAGGTCCCAGATCATTGTGGCATGTTTGTCTTCAACTATAATAATAAAACATATTTTGATGGGTAGCTAAATATGGCTTCAAGGGAGTTTAAAACTCAGAGGGGAGGTTTAACAATACATGGCCCAGGAGCCTTCCAAATATAGGACACTTACTATCGTTCAAAAGACATTTGAATATATCAAACCAGAGATGGAGGAGATACATATTTTTTCTGCATTACTACTGGCGGGGATGCAGAGAGCCAGACCCTGTCCATCTTAGAGTTCTTCATATTAGGGATAAAAAACCTAGGAGCAAATATCTGTAAATTAATTAGTATATTACTTTAAAAAGATCACATCGCCTACGAATTTTGTCTTGTAGGTTACGCCACCTTATTCTACATGCAATATTATTCGCAACGATTAAATTTTCTTGCAAAGCAAACTCCTGGTGTGTCGTTTACGTATTTTCCTGATGGGAGAATGTTTGGAGAAAATCATTGGGCTTCCGGAACCCTAGAAACGACCCACTCGTGAGCGGGTACTGGCTTTCACCGGGACTCTGTGTTTGACATATATATATATATATATATATATATATATATATATATATATATATATATATATATTACCTACTGGCTATCGCCAGTAGGTATATATAGTTAGAATTTTTTCTCTATGGGACTTTTGAAAATTCTATGTCTAATAACTTTGGCGTTTGTGGACGGAATCGGCTGAAATTTTCAGGAAAATGGCACATTTTGATTCTGAGCAGCCCCTGAAAATTTAGGGGGGTTTCGTCAAGGGGGGGCTGAGAAAAAAGGGGGGTCCCAAAACGCGTTTTTTCCATTCATTTTTCCATAGGGCGGTTGGACTCACTTTTAGCTCGAACGGCTGAATGGATTTGCACGAAACTTGGCAAAATTGTAGGGACTGTTAGCCCGATGTGCCTTTGCTAGGTCTCAATATATGTGCTCCAGTAGTTTTTGAGAAATTAACGTTCAAACCAAGATATATATCTGTAACAGCGCTCTGGGCAGCGATCCGGTCCGCTTACTTTTCGCTTATCGGAACTTTGCGCGCAGAAAGCTGATTGGCTCTCCGGTGTCTGTCAACATTCTAAACAGTCCGGAGCGGACGCCATCTTGTCTCTCGGTAGGATCGAGAGAGAAGAAGAGGTGGAAAACGAAAGGGGAATTTAATGAAAGGGGGCAAGGTATCCCCCTCTTGACCCCCTAGGAATGTTGTTGGGGTTATTAAAGGGTCCCGTGGGGAAAATAAAAAAAAAATGATTTTTCACGGTAGAAGCGCGGCCGCGAACTGGTAGCGAAACGGGAATTCGCCATTTTGTGCTTCGTTAATTAAATTACTAGTTATAAGTGGGTGCGGGAGACGTATCCTAATCCCCTATGTTTCCTGAGGGTGGCTGAGGAGGCTGATATATGTTGATACATCTCTTCCAGCGGCTGTGCGTGAGCTTTTTTTTTTTTGTTGCTGCGTGACAGTCCGGAGCGGCCGCCATCTTGTCTCTCGGTAGGATCGAGAGAGAAGAAAAGGTGAAAAACTAAGGGGGAATTTAATGAAAGGGGGCAAGGTATCCCCCTCTTGACCCCCTAGGAATGTTGTTGGGGTTATTAAAGGGTCCCGTGGGGAAAATAAAAAAAAAATTATTTTTCACGGTAGAAGCGCTTCACGGGCCGCGAACTGGGCCGCAAACTGGTAGCGAAACGGGAATTCGCCATTTTGTGCTTCGTTAATTAAAGTACTAGGTATAAGGGGGTGCGGGAGACGTATCCTAATCCCCTATGTTTCCTGAGGGTGGCTGAGGAGGCTGATATATGTTGATACATCTCTTCCAGCGGCTGCGCCATCTTGCCTTTTTTCGAATGCCACAATTTTGTCGTGCACGGCAGCCATTTTAGATGCCAGGCTGGTCCCAGGCTATCACCTAACCCTGCGGATGTAGTTTATGGCCCCAGCTGTAGAGAATTCAGACATGCCAATCCTCCTGATTCAGGCGTGTGAGTACTGATTTCAGTGCTAGTCTCCCGCCTCCCGATTTCTGCAAGCAAAAACCCGGGGGCATATTACGAACAACTAGCGATAATTTTTGTCTCTAACTTGTTTAGAGACAAAAATTATCGCCGCACATCGGCGATTTTTATCGCAGATAAACCTTGCTATTATCGCAGAAAAGTCAGCGATATTCATGTATTATCGATCTAATGCTCTTAGCCATGTTATCCACCTCCCATTGGATAACATGGCTAAGAACTGCTCAGGGCAGGTGAAAAGTCAGCGATATTCATGTATTATCGATCTAATGCTCTTAGCCATGTTATCCACCTCCCATTGGATAACATGGCTAAGAACTGCTCAGGGCAGGTGTTAGATTTTGGAGATATTCGCGCTTAGCGCGAATATCTCCAAAAGTTGGTAATAGAAGGTAGCGATGTTAGGGACTGTTTCCAGTCGCTAACATCTTGGCACGCCACTTTGCATGTCATTAGTGATAAGTATCACTGACATGCAAAGCGGGGCCGAAGATGGTCGCTATCTCCTTTTAGCTGTCACTAACTGGTGTTAGCGACAGCTTGGTAATAGGGAAATAATTTTATCTCTGCTTTCATGGCTTTTAAAGCCAAAAAAGCGGAGATAAACCCCCTTGATAATATGCCCCACGATTCCTTGGGGGTTTCAGCTGACAGGGCTTGGTATTGTGTTACATGGTAATTTTTCCATGAAACGTCAGAGGGTCGATGCAGGGGTTCTAGAAGAGGTGATAAACCATTTAAGCCTCATGAACAAGCGCATGGTCTTTTAAAGATTTGTGAAGTACTCGGGGCGGCGGTGTGTGTGTGCCCTCTTTCAGGAGCGGGCGGGGGGGCACTGCCAGCAACTTGCCAGGTCAGGTAGTGTTCAACACGTGCATCACCCTTTCTCTGCCTGCTATTGCGCTCCATGCTTCAGAAAGGTAAGAAAAAGAACGTGCATTTGAGTTTGAAATGTCCGATCCTGCAGCAGCACACTTCCAAAGCCCACACATGACAATAACCCGATTCAAGGCCCCATTTACCCGTTTTTAAAAAAATAGATAACACTCCAACAAAGTAAGGTTATAAAACTTTATTAACTACTAACTTTAACGAACGGAACAAAAACTAAAAACATTTAAACATTTCTCAACACAAAAAGCAACAATGGTTAGAAGCTGTCTTTTGTGCGAATAGTCCCAAGGCAGCACAACGTGCAGAGTTCTGGACGGCACCCAGGTGATGTCGCCTGGGTGCCGCACTGGTTTAGGGATCCTACAATGCTGCTCCGAAAATTGGCGTGGGGCGTCCCGGGTGGGGCGGGGGGAGGCCTCGTCAGTAGCGGTCTGTTGTGCGAATAGTCCCAAGGCAGCACAACGTGCAGAGTTCTGGACGGCACCCAGGTGATGTCGCCTGGGTGCCGCACTGGTTTAGGGATCCTACAATGCAGCACAGAAAAACAGCGTGGGGCGTCCCGGGTGGTGCGGGGGGAGGCCTCGTCAGTAGCGGTCTGTGTCCAGTGTCACATGGCTGACACAACATGTACGACAGGCACCCAGGTGATGTCCAGTAAACTGCCGCACTGGTTTTGGTATCCTACAATGCTGCTCCGAAAATTGGCGTGCGGCGGCCCGGGGGGGGGGCGTGGGGGAGCCGGCGTGAACGGGCCTCCCCAGGTGGCGGCCATCTAGCTGAGTTGCGCTCGCTCTTGCGGCCACAGCGTCTCGCTCACCATGTTGTTGAGTTGCTCCCACTCTTGCAGTGCAGCGATAGGCGGCTGCCACATGGCTCTTAAAATGGCGGACAGCTCCTCGGTTTTAGGCCTGGTCCACTGAAATGGTCCTGGGACACTTTGGAACTCGGACGCTTGCCTGCTAGGGCTTGGGCTCCATTCTCGAAAAGCGTCCCCTCAGCCGTGAAGATTGTATAAAAGTCTTGGGGGCCCCCGACTCCCGCAGGCTTCCGGTGGGGAGCGGCTGCCATGATTGCTCGCGGAATGACCACGACGGAGCCACGAGATGGTGGTGCTCTCATGCTGACGCCAGCTTCAGTCTGAATGATCCAGAAACAAGGTGGGGCTTTCATCGTTTGGGAAAAAAAAATGTTCTAAACCAATGAAAAGTGTTATTTTTAGGTCATATGACCAAGCCTTCCATCTTTAGGAAACCAAAAGTAAAATGAACCAATGAAAAGTTTTATAAACAAGTCACATGACCTGTTATGCGGCATAGGGCTACAAAAAGCGTAGAAAATCCGTTGGCACGTGAGGCGGCGTCAGTAGCGGACCGATGTGCGAATAGGCCGAAGGCAGCACAACGGGCCGAGATCCGGATGGTACCGAGGTGGTGTCCAGCAAATTGCCGCACTGGTGTGGCCATCCTACAATGCTGCGCCGAAAGACGTTGTGTCCAGCTGAGTTGCGGTCACTGTTGCGGTACAGTGACTCGAACGCGCCGAGATCCGGATGGCACCGAGGTGGTGTCCAGCAAATTGCCGCACTGGTGTGGCCATCCTACAATGCTGCGCCGAAAGACGGCGTGTCCAGCTGAATTGCGGTCACTGTTGCGGTACAGTGACTCGAACGCGCCGAGATCCGGATGGCACCGAGGTGGTGTCCAGCAAATTGCCGCACTGGTGTAGCCATCCTACAATGCTGCGCCGAAAGACGGCGTGTCCAGCTGAATTGCGGTCACTGTTGCGGTACAGTGACTCGAACGCGCCGAGATCCGGATGGCACCGAGGTGGTGTCCAGCAAATTGCCGCACTGGTGTGGCCATCCTACAATGCTGCGCCGAAAGACGGCGTGTCCAGCTGAGTTGCGGTCACTGTTGCGGTACAGTGAGTCGAACGCGCCGAGATCTGGATGGCCCCGATGTTGTGTCCAGCAAGTTGCCGCACTGGTGTGGCCATCCTACAATGCTGCGCCGAAAGTCGGCGTGGGGTGCCCCGTTGGCTTATGAGGTGATGTCAGTAGTGGACCGATGTGTGAATAGGTCGGAACCAGCACAAGGCACCAAGATCCGAATGGCAAGTCCTGGATGTTGAGTGCCTCAGTTGAGAGTTCTGAGCAGTGCTTGTAAGACTGTCTGAAGCTTATTTGCACCTGCTGCAGCTTCACTAGGTCCGGCGGAACTTTTTTCCTTTTCCTTTCTGCTTCTTTTCCTACAATGCGTTTCATCTGAAGACACGACCAGGTCCCTGAATGTGTGCAGGGGGACGCTATTGATTGAATGAAAATGGCGGCTTGACACAAAGCTGACTCAAGCGTTACTGTTGGTGCTATACAGACAAAAATTGGTTTTCAGTTTGTACATTCTTCAGGTTTTTTTTTTCCATCCAAGTCTGATTGAGAGTTTGTAGAAAAATGGCTTCAGATTTTCCACATACTACTCTTCAACATTCTTCCTAAATGTAACAATGTGAAACTCACTAGGAGAACGGCTGTTTCTGTTTCCTTTCAAAATGCTGCCACCAATATTTTCTGAATGGAAGACACCATCTTGTAGCATAAAGGGCCGAAAGGGGTTCTGGTCTGGCCGATGGTTGGTGGAGACATTTTGACTATATCTTGGACCTGCCCGGCCTCGCCCAAAATGGCGCCGGTATAAATGGGACTCGTAACTCCTTGCCCGCAAATGTATAACTAGAAAATGTTATTGTAAGTGGCCCTGTCGTATTTTAATTACAAAATGTACGTCCACCGATTCCGCAACTGTTAGACACCTTTGTTCTTGTCACCTAATGGCCCGCTCGTTACGTTCTTCTACAATGTAAATGTCTCCTCATCATATACGATTTCAGTTTGCTCCGTGGCCGGCCCACGTGGTTATAGGCCCGTATTTGTATACTGACATTTTCACAATAAAGGTTTTTAAAACAAAACACGGTAGTAGTATTTACATTTGTAAAGTTTTTACTTTTAGTGACTGTTTTCGAATCAGTAAAAGGCAAGTGAAATAAAGCAGTCCAATTACATGACGGATAAAAGGTATAATATGTAGGAACGCAGTAAAGATAAATGGTCAAGGGCAGTTGTGTTTTTCATGTCTGCAACATAAAGTGATCGATAAGAATCTGATAATCAGGCGTATCGGCGACTAAGACAGCAGGCCGAATCTCTTTTACTCAACGGCTTCGTCATGGAAGGAAGAAACGCCCTTTTTCTCGAAAAAGGAATATATTTTACTTGCAAGACAGTTGTAAATTTTCCGGGAAAGTACATTAGCCTGGAATATTATAACATATGTTTGAAAAAAAAATATTGTTCGAAAATAATAAAAAGCGTAATTTTTAGGTCATATGACCAAGCTTTTCATCATTAAATTAACAAAAGTAAAATGAACCAATGAAAAGTTTTATTAACAAGTCACATGACCTGTTATGCTTACGTTACGCGCTGCGCGCCGCGCCTCGGATCACTTCCGGGTGCGCTAACGCGGCGTGTCATAAAACGCATTACGCGACAACGTAGGTCAAGAATATAGTCTAAATGTCTCCACCAACCAGCGTTCAGAACACAACCCCTTTCAGCAGTCCAAAAAGTTCTGTTAAATGACAACAGAGGGGACAGGCAACAAGAACCATCAGTCAAAGAGGGGAGGGCAAGTTCTTCTCTTCCGGGTCATGTTGGGGCGCTACCGGAACTGATCGAATTGGTAGTCTATAGTGTTTCTGGATGTTTCAGACTAAAGCTGGCGTCAGCATGAGACCACTACCATCTCGTAGCTCCGTCGTGGCCATTCCACGAGCAATCATGGCAGCCGCTCCCCACCAGAAGCCTGCGGGAGTCGGAGGCCCCCAAGACTTTTGTAGAATCTTCACGGCTGAGGGGACGCTTTTCGAGAATGGGACCCAAGCCCTAGCAGACAAGCGTCCGAGTTCCAAGGTGTCCCAGGGCCATTTTAGTGGACCAGGCCCAAAACCGAAGAGCCGGCCGCCATTTTGAGAGTCCTGTGGCAGCCGCCTATCGCTGCAGCGCAAGAGCGGGCGCATCTCAACTACATGGTGAGCGAGACGCTGTAGTCGCAAGAGCGGGCGGTAAACAGCTGAATGGCGGAAGAGGCACAGTGTAGCAAAAGCGGGCGGAATGGCAACTAAAACGATAAAGGGGCGCCCCACTACAGCTTGTCTTCAGGTCAAACGGATTGTGGGACAAGGTCCAGAATTGAAGAGTCATCAAAAGGCAAAAAGTTCCGCCGGACCCCGGGAGCCGGCCGCCTATGTCGGGGGCGATCTCAGGCTACACCAGTGCTATAAGACTTGGGGAGGGTGACGGAGCCAAGCGTCTTCTCCGAGTCCATGGCCATCACACCGCCCCTCAGGGGCCTCCGTCAAGCTGTTTAGGAAGGTAACATATCACATTGTTTTCTAATGCAGTCAGGTCCACAAACGACACTCACTTACTTTGAGAATAGTGAAGCTGCAGTAGGTGGAAATAAGCTTCAGACAGTGTTACAAGCACTGCTCAGAACTCTTAACTATGGCACCCAACATCCAGAACTTATGCTATTTGAGAATGGTAGTGACATCGAAGCATCTCAGGGACCAAAACCATTAACGTACTTTCACGTATGAAAATCTTACTTGGGGAGGGGGCAGGAGCGAAGCGCCCCCTCCCAGTCAGCGCCACCACACCGTATGTTGAAAATCTGAAGCCATCGTTCTACAAAGTCAACCAAACTTGGATTGAAAAATCTAGAAAAATGTACAAACTGAAAACCAGTTTTGGTCTGCATAGCATCAGTAGCAACGCTTGAGTCAGCTTTGTGTCAAGCCGCCATTTTGATTCAACAAAGCACAGGCATTGAAAAAGGCTGAAATTCAGAACTCTAAACTATGGCACCCAACATCCAGGAGCTTGCCATCCGGATCTTGGAGCCTTGTGCTGTTTTCGATCTATTCACACATCGGTCCACTACTGACATCATCTTATAAACCAACGTTATGTAAATAGTTTTTTAATAAAATGTTTTACCCTGTTTCTTTGCTGGTGTGTTGTCTATATTTTTAATATTTGCATAGGGTTTGTCGTTATTTTGTGCGGGATGGGTGATGGAGCCGAGCTGTCTTGCAGCCCTCATGGTGTGGAGCTCAGTTCATCTCACTATTTTCGTATTTCTCATGAAGGGTTGTTCCTAATATTTCTATTTTAGCGAGGTCAAAAAGAGATCCAATTAGTGGCCTACTGATTTTGCTCGATTACTTTTATTTTTTTACACGATTTTTCACTATCTGCAAAGACTAAACAGAGTATTGCGACTTTGTGCTTGTTTGTAAATAGAGAATGATCCAAAGAGAACCAATTCTAAAACAGTAAATGCTTGGACAACAATCAATCAAATGGAGAGACAAGGAGGCACGACGGATTACAACGGTGGTAAAGGCTTGCGTTAACTACCCTTCAGTATCTGCAAAGAGAGAGTACTACTAAGACAAAAGAGGGGAGGGGGGGGGGTGCAGCGTTCAAAGCACATCAGCGTGCATAAATACGAAAATGTTTTTATCTATCACGTACTTGACATTTTAAAGCTTTTCATATTTGCTATTAAAAAACCAATGAAATTCACAGAAAAAACCATAGGTTATAGTGGATATATAGTTAGGAATTTGCATTTAGAAAACCTTGAAAATTCAATGAAAAAACCATTGGTTTTAGGCCATATATAGTTAGGAATTAGCATTTACAAAACCTTATTTTACTCGCATAAAACCATTGAAATTCCATATATAGTTAGAAGCGCTAACTATATATCGCGCACCCGCAATCCACTGCTGATGATGTCACATATTACATCATTCATGACATGGTCAGTGACATCACTGATGACATCACTGATGACATCTCAAATGACATCACTGATGACAACTCAAATGACATCACTGATGACATCTCAAATGACATCACTGATGACATCACTGATGACAACTCAAATGACATCACTGATGACATCTCATTTGTCATCACTGATCACATCACTTATGTGATAATACAATGAACCTCTTCAGACTCTAATATAACCTTACATACACTCAGTATAAACAGACACTCACAGACTGTCACTCATCCATGGAGTTACTCACACACCTAGTCAGTCATGCAAAGAATCAATCACACCTCCATTTCCTCAACTATAAAGTTATACACATCTTACTTATTCAAACATATAATAACACATATTTATTCTCTTATATAATCCCTGATACAAGCTCACAGTGATCGATACAGCCACTCACACATTCACTGGCTCTTATGTTCAGTTATTTATATATCTCAACTCTCACATGTATTGTGTTTTACATACGTACTTACTTGCACATGTAGCAATGAGAAATCCATTCACTCACCAACACACCCATGCATAGTCAACCGCCCATATAGCTGTTTCCACATGCACTCTTGAACTCATACTCCTAGTGAATCAACTGCTTACACATCTATGCACAGAGTCACGCACCTCCCAGCCACCCACACACACACTCAGCCTCCCATTCAAATACTTGGGCAACCAATCAATAACCCATATGGCCACTCTTATAGCTACTGATCAACACATGCAGCAGCTTACACAACAACAAACATACTGATGCACAAATTAAGACAGTTTAGTCACTAACCCATGCACTCAGTGAGACACATTTAATCACTCACTCATACAGTCAGTCATGCACCTACTAAATTCTTCATCCAGACACTTATACATCCACTCATTCTTCAATATGTGAAACATATTTAAACTTTACAGACACATACAATCACTGGATGTTGTGATCAGTGATGTCATCAGTGATGTCATTTGAGATGTCATCAGTGATGTCATCAGTGATGTCACTGACCATGTCATGAATGATGTAATATGTGACATCATCAGCAGTGGATTGCGGGTGCGCGATATATAGTTAGCGCTTCTAACTATATATGGAATTTCAATGGTTTTATGCGAGTAAAATAAGGTTTTGTAAATGCTAATTCCTAACTATATATGGCCTAAAACCAATGGTTTTTTCATTGAATTTTCAAGGTTTTCTAAATGCAAATTCCTAACTATATATCCACTATAACCTATGGTTTTTTCTGTGAATATATATATATATATATATATATATATATATATATATATATATATATATCCCAACAAAGTTTGCCCTGAAGCATGAAGACGCTACTCCACAAAAGAAAGTTCATCAGAACTATTTATTTTTCAAACCGGCTTGCACATCCAGATTATTTCAATCCCTTTCAATCCCTTACGCGTTTCAGAGCTCCTGCTCTTTCATCAGAGGGAAGCCAAACAGTCTCTGGTCTCTGCATCTTGCACTTATGCTCATTTGCATTTTCTTAATTGGCCCACCTGGGAACCTCATGAGTGTGCCTCCTGGGTTTTGTAGTTCGTGCTGCAGAGCCTCTCCCATTGACTGCCTGCTGGCTGTTATGAATGTTTTTTAGCCCTCCAGTGGGCCTCCGAGTGTGAGCCCAGTTTGTGCTTTAAATTCCTTTGTGCTGCTGATAGGAATTCTCATAATTAGAAACCTGCAGACCTGTAGTTGCTGGCGGTGCATCCTCCACGGCCAGGCTGCCGTGTATAATTCCAACAAAGTTTGCCCTGAAGCATGAAGACGCTACTCCACAAAAGAAAGTTCATCAGAACTATTTATTTTTCAAACCGGCTTGCACATCCAGATTATTTCAATCCCTTTCAATCCCTTACGCGTTTCAGAGCTCCTGCTCTTTCATCAGAGGGAAGCCAAACAGTCTCTGGTCTCTGCATCTTGCACTTATGCTCATTTGCATTTTCTTAATTGGCCCACCTGGGAACCTCATGAGTGTGCCTCCTGGGTTTTGTAGTTCGTGCTGCAGAGCCTCTCCCATTGACTGCCTGCTGGCTGTTATGAATGTTTTTTAGCCCTCCAGTGGGCCTCCGAGTGTGAGCCCAGTTTGTGCTTTAAATTCCTTTGTGCTGCTGATAGGAATTCTCATAATTAGAAACCTGCAGACCTGTAGTTGCTGGCGGTGCATCCTCCACGGCCAGGCTGCCGTGTATAATTCCAACAAAGTTTGCCCTGAAGCATGAAGACGCTACTCCACAAAAGAAAGTTCATCAGAACTATTTATTTTTCAAACCGGCTTGCACATCCAGATTATTTCAATCCCTTTCAATCCCTTACGCGTTTCAGAGCTCCTGCTCTTTCATCAGAGGGAAGCCAAACAGTCTCTGGTCTCTGCATCTTGCACTTATGCTCATTTGCATTTTCTTAATTGGCCCACCTGGGAACCTCATGAGTGTGCCTCCTGGGTTTTGTAGTTCGTGCTGCAGAGCCTCTCCCATTGACTGCCTGCTGGCTGTTATGAATGTTTTTTAGCCCTCCAGTGGGCCTCCGAGTGTGAGCCCAGTTTGTGCTTTAAATTCCTTTGTGCTGCTGATAGGAATTCTCATAATTAGAAACCTGCAGACCTGTAGTTGCTGGCGGTGCATCCTCCACGGCCAGGCTGCCGTGTATAATTCCAACAAAGTTTGCCCTGAAGCATGAAGACGCTACTCCACAAAAGAAAGTTCATCAGAACTATTTATTTTTCAAACCGGCTTGCACATCCAGATTATTTCAATCCCTTTCAATCCCTTACGCGTTTCAGAGCTCCTGCTCTTTCATCAGAGGGAAGCCAAACAGTCTCTGGTCTCTGCATCTTGCACTTATGCTCATTTGCATTTTCTTAATTGGCCCACCTGGGAACCTCATGAGTGTGCCTCCTGGGTTTTGTAGTTCGTGCTGCAGAGCCTCTCCCATTGACTGCCTGCTGGCTGTTATGAATGTTTTTTAGCCCTCCAGTGGGCCTCCGAGTGTGAGCCCAGTTTGTGCTTTAAATTCCTTTGTGCTGCTGATAGGAATTCTCATAATTAGAAACCTGCAGACCTGTAGTTGCTGGCGGTGCATCCTCCACGGCCAGGCTGCCGTGTATAATTCCAACAAAGTTTGCCCTGAAGCATGAAGACGCTACTCCACAAAAGAAAGTTCATCAGAACTATTTATTTTTCAAACCGGCTTGCACATCCAGATTATTTCAATCCCTTTCAATCCCTTACGCGTTTCAGAGCTCCTGCTCTTTCATCAGAGGGAAGCCAAACAGTCTCTGGTCTCTGCATCTTGCACTTATGCTCATTTGCATTTTCTTAATTGGCCCACCTGGGAACCTCATGAGTGTGCCTCCTGGGTTTTGTAGTTCGTGCTGCAGAGCCTCTCCCATTGACTGCCTGCTGGCTGTTATGAATGTTTTTTAGCCCTCCAGTGGGCCTCCGAGTGTGAGCCCAGTTTGTGCTTTAAATTCCTTTGTGCTGCTGATAGGAATTCTCATAATTAGAAACCTGCAGACCTGTAGTTGCTGGCGGTGCATCCTCCACGGCCAGGCTGCCGTGTATAATTCCAACAAAGTTTGCCCTGAAGCATGAAGACGCTACTCCACAAAAGAAAGTTCATCAGAACTATTTATTTTTCAAACCGGCTTGCACATCCAGATTATTTCAATCCCTTTCAATCCCTTACGCGTTTCAGAGCTCCTGCTCTTTCATCAGAGGGAAGCCAAACAGTCTCTGGTCTCTGCATCTTGCACTTATGCTCATTTGCATTTTCTTAATTGGCCCACCTGGGAACCTCATGAGTGTGCCTCCTGGGTTTTGTAGTTCGTGCTGCAGAGCCTCTCCCATTGACTGCCTGCTGGCTGTTATGAATGTTTTTTAGCCCTCCAGTGGGCCTCCGAGTGTGAGCCCAGTTTGTGCTTTAAATTCCTTTGTGCTGCTGATAGGAATTCTCATAATTAGAAACCTGCAGACCTGTAGTTGCTGGCGGTGCATCCTCCACGGCCAGGCTGCCGTGTATAATTCCAACAAAGTTTGCCCTGAAGCATGAAGACGCTACTCCACAAAAGAAAGTTCATCAGAACTATTTATTTTTCAAACCGGCTTGCACATCCAGATTATTTCAATCCCTTTCAATCCCTTACGCGTTTCAGAGCTCCTGCTCTTTCATCAGAGGGAAGCCAAACAGTCTCTGGTCTCTGCATCTTGCACTTATGCTCATTTGCATTTTCTTAATTGGCCCACCTGGGAACCTCATGAGTGTGCCTCCTGGGTTTTGTAGTTCGTGCTGCAGAGCCTCTCCCATTGACTGCCTGCTGGCTGTTATGAATGTTTTTTAGCCCTCCAGTGGGCCTCCGAGTGTGAGCCCAGTTTGTGCTTTAAATTCCTTTGTGCTGCTGATAGGAATTCTCATAATTAGAAACCTGCAGACCTGTAGTTGCTGGCGGTGCATCCTCCACGGCCAGGCTGCCGTGTATAATTCCAACAAAGTTTGCCCTGAAGCATGAAGACGCTACTCCACAAAAGAAAGTTCATCAGAACTATTTATTTTTCAAACCGGCTTGCACATCCAGATTATTTCAATCCCTTTCAATCCCTTACGCGTTTCAGAGCTCCTGCTCTTTCATCAGAGGGAAGCCAAACAGTCTCTGGTCTCTGCATCTTGCACTTATGCTCATTTGCATTTTCTTAATTGGCCCACCTGGGAACCTCATGAGTGTGCCTCCTGGGTTTTGTAGTTCGTGCTGCAGAGCCTCTCCCATTGACTGCCTGCTGGCTGTTATGAATGTTTTTTAGCCCTCCAGTGGGCCTCCGAGTGTGAGCCCAGTTTGTGCTTTAAATTCCTTTGTGCTGCTGATAGGAATTCTCATAATTAGAAACCTGCAGACCTGTAGTTGCTGGCGGTGCATCCTCCACGGCCAGGCTGCCGTGTATAATTCCAACAAAGTTTGCCCTGAAGCATGAAGACGCTACTCCACAAAAGAAAGTTCATCAGAACTATTTATTTTTCAAACCGGCTTGCACATCCAGATTATTTCAATCCCTTTCAATCCCTTACGCGTTTCAGAGCTCCTGCTCTTTCATCAGAGGGAAGCCAAACAGTCTCTGGTCTCTGCATCTTGCACTTATGCTCATTTGCATTTTCTTAATTGGCCCACCTGGGAACCTCATGAGTGTGCCTCCTGGGTTTTGTAGTTCGTGCTGCAGAGCCTCTCCCATTGACTGCCTGCTGGCTGTTATGAATGTTTTTTAGCCCTCTGATGAAAGAGCAGGAGCTCTGAAACGCGTAAGGGATTGAAAGGGATTGAAATAATCTGGATGTGCAAGCCGGTTTGAAAAATAAATAGTTCTGATGAACTTTCTTTTGTGGAGTAGCGTCTTCATGCTTCAGGGCAAACTTTGTTGGAATTATACACGGCAGCCTGGCCGTGGAGGATGCACCGCCAGCAACTACAGGTCTGCAGGTTTCTAATTATGAGAATTCCTATCAGCAGCACAAAGGAATTTAAAGCACAAACTGGGCTCACACTCGGAGGCCCACTGGAGGGCTAAAAAACATTCATAACAGCCAGCAGGCAGTCAATGGGAGAGGCTCTGCAGCACGAACTACAAAACCCAGGAGGCACACTCATGAGGTTCCCAGGTGGGCCAATTAAGAAAATGCAAATGAGCATAAGTGCAAGATGCAGAGACCAGAGACTGTTTGGCTTCCCTCTGATGAAAGAGCAGGAGCTCTGAAACGCGTAAGGGATTGAAAGGGATTGAAATAATCTGGATGTGCAAGCCGGTTTGAAAAATAAATAGTTCTGATGAACTTTCTTTTGTGGAGTAGCGTCTTCATGCTTCAGGGCAAACTTTGTTGGATATATATATATATATATATATGTATATATATATATATATATATATATATATATATATATATATATATATATATATATACATATAATATTTTTTTTAATCAGAGGATTTGCGTTTGAGTTGTAGGAGACTTTCCCATAGCCTATGTTTAGCAGGGCACAATAGAAGTGTTGTATTATACACACTGGAATCATTATATAAAGAAAGAAGATAATGAATTTTCTCATATATAATGTCTTTGTGAGGGTAAGGTAATATAAATTTGGTTGAAAGATCTGAATGAATCTGTTCTTTTTAACTAAAGGGAGAATGAGGCTTTGTGTTGGGTCATTAAATTGCAAGTGCCAGTATTATATTGAGTAAAGTCATTAAAGATGTTGAGTTATAATATTAGCCGCAATTCATAAAATTTTATATAAAGATATTTTTGTAATTGTGTAGTTGATAGGTTTTTATTTTATTGAATTTGAATTGTAAAAAATGTCTATATATTTATGTACTTTCATAATATAGATGGTTGGAACATCTCTAAAACAAGCCTGAAGAAGGAAGTTGGACGTGTGTTAACACTCCGAAACGCATTGCTCCTTGGCCCAAGTATAATATGTTCCTATGAAATTGATTGTGCATTATATGATTCCTTGTCATTGTTTATGGATATATGTACTGTTGTTTAATGAATTTTTAAACATTGACATTTTTTTTATACATATTGATTTTAATGTGTTATATTGATGTGACATTCTTCTGTGTAAAACCAATTTAATAAATTCCATTAGGAATTAAATAATTTTTATAATAATATTTTGAGAATTATTCTTCTGGCTACTCAATCTACTCAATATACTGACCCGCTGTGAATTGGTTGTAATTAGTGTGTGAGTGAAATTTGGATGCTGCTTGGAAAATTGGTATGTTATAACAAATCCCAAGGGAATTATTTCTAGACTTTAACGTCTTGTGTGGTGCCCTATCCCTTTGGCGTATTGGACCCCTCTCTTTATAGTTGAGATGTTTGCAGAGTGATCATGCGTGGAGTAGAATGCACTGGCATTGTGCTGTGCCAGTGTTGGTTGGTGTGGTGGGCGCAGTTGTCTTTGCGGTGTCACCAGCGTTGTTAGTTGCTTCGGGGTTGCAGGTGAAGTGGCAGTACTGGCAGACAAATGGTCCTGTGGTGGTGCATGGAGATGTGTGGCAGCAGTTGTTGTTGATGTGCCCGGGGTCTAGGGATCGGAGGTGTCGCTGTGGGGGGTGAAAGAACCAAGGTTCCAGGTGCTGGGCGCTGGTCAGGCATGGACGGGCACAAACAGGCTTGCCTTTGCCACGCCGGTGGCACTGCTGCACTGTGTCCTCCATTAAGTAAGTCCTGGGAAGAGGAAGGGACAATGAGAGGCAGTGAGTGGGGCTAGGCAGTTGGCGGGAATGCGTACGGCAGGTGGGTGCAGCATATGGGGAAAAACAAGGATGCACAGAATCAAAAAGGAGTGGAGCCCTAAAGCCTCAAGTGATCTTGATAAAAAAATGTGTAGGACCCTCAACAGCCATTTTCCACCGTTAGTATGTCTTTGGCCATCGGCGTAGTCATGGTTGATAGCATCATCATCAGGTGTTGTTTGGATTCTGCCAGGAGGTGATCCTGAGGAAATAGTTGGGATCTACTTTGTTAAAATGCGAATTAAAATTATCTCTTTATCATCGACTTAAATTTATTCAAAACAATGATAAGTGTAAGGGTAAAAACAAAGGTGGATGTGAAAAATAGGACCTGAAATGTGACATAATTTTCAAAAAGGTCAAAAAAATGGTCTACATGTTTCAGTCAGCATGCACCCTTGCTGGGTCGATGGCTTTCATCAGGACAAATTTAAGTGGGGAAAGGATAATCCCCCTTGTTTTTTTATATTACTCACGTCAGGTGGAATACTATGCTCTGGATCTTATTATTCCGCAGGTAGAATTAATTCCGGCAAGTGAAATGCATTTGTTCTCAGCTGTAAATAAAAAGAAAAGTTTGATCACACATAATGCCAGATATCATTAATATGTCTGGTTTTCATCTTATAAATGCGTGAAGTCTCATATTATTTTTGTGCCTTTAATGATCGTTGCATTATTCTAGTGTGCTATTTGCACTTATTAAGATTCTGTGTGCTGTTTACTAAGAATGAAAATCTACACATAACTGTCAGTCCTCCATATCACCGTGAAACATATATCTCCAACTTTATTTTTAGCAAATCAGGGTATTTACAGTATTTTGTTTGTACACATGTTCATTTCGTAAATATTGGGGGACCATGATTATTCCAATGTCATAAGACATTCCAAGGGCGGAAAATGGCTGTGAGAGTCCTATGCAAAGATCAAATGGAACTATCTACTGAGTAGAAGCTCCATGTGATAGTTTGTAAATGGAAAAACATTTGTTTTTTGTTTAGGAAGACCCTCACCCACCAACCTTATTGGTGGCATGCTTCATCATCGGCTCCCACCTAAGCCCCGAGTGCAATTTGGGTGTGCTTTGACGCCTGATTACAGGGGAGCAGGTTGTGTGCAGTGAAAGTACAAAGTGTGTGAGATAATAAAGTGTCCAAAGGGTCCCAGATGCTCAAAGAGCTATTTTAATAGTGGGCCCTTGGCAACCTTAAAAAACTGAGAAGCAGATATTACTGGAGGTAATTTATGGCTCCAATAGCCCATGTGGTCAACATGTTTCAGCCATGTCTCAGTGTTAAGCTGGCTTTCATCAGGACATATGTGAGTGGTAATTAGTGGTGGTCTAACTGTTTGTTTTCAGACTAAAATGTGTAGCACTCACTAAAGTGTGATATTTGCAAGAGGGTGATTTCCTGTAGTAGCTCAATACCTTTTTAGGATAAAAAAGACAGACAAAGACATACAAACATACACATTTGAAATAAATGGCTTCATATGACACACTAATTTATGTGACTGAGTAACGTCGTGTCCGTGCTCATATGCGGCAAATGAGCGATTGTGAGGGCGGAGCATGGCGTTGGGTGACGATGTTGTTGAATTATGCGCTACTGTGCAGTGGTTCAATAGCATTAGGGCATAAACATTGTTTGGCATAAGTGATAAAAATTACCAAAATTATGTTTTTCTTACTCTGGAATTTTTAGAAATGAGCACCGTACCGCAGATACTCTGTCCATCACCACCCCCTTTTCTGAATCGTTTTGTCCACCATAAGCGTGGAAGGGCATGCTCAGACATGAGTCCCTTGCTCACTGCACCATCAGGATTCTGAAAAGGGTCTACACCATGCACTTAACCCCCACTTTTTTATTGAGTGAGAAAGAAGAGAGGCTGAGCTAAAATTCCTTAGCTCTCCCTGGGGAACTCTGTACAACTCGATTGTTGCTCCATCAGGATTCAAGCAAGCCGGGCCGAAGACGGCTGTAATGCCAGAAACCGGTCCCCGGAAGCTTGTTTCCTTTCCAGTAAAAGAATTGGCTTGGTAGTTTGGTCTGCCCCGTTCCCATGATGCACTGGGCCAGGGACAGACTAATTTGCATGTAGCCAGGTTCTGAGCTGGGAAAGTGCAGTGAGCTAAAAAACGGTGATGGATTAAGCCCTGATCTGTTGACTGGGTACGAGTGTTCTGTTTAATTCAGATACTCTGTCCATCACCACCCCCTTTTCTGAATCGTTTTGTCCACCATAAGCGTGGAAGGGTATACTCAGATGTGAGTCCCTTGCTCACTGCACCATCAGGATTCAAACAAGCCGGGCCGAAGACGGCTGTAATGCCAGAAACCGGTCCCCAGAAGCTTGTTTCCTTTCCAGTTAAAGAATTGGCTTGGTAGTTTGGTCTGCCCTGTTCCCATGATGCACTGGGCCAGGGACAGACTCATTTGCATGTAGCCAGGTTCTGAGCTGGGATTGTGCAGTGAGCTAAAAAACGGTGATGGATCAAGCCCTGATCTGTTGACTGGGTATGAGTGTTCTGTTTAATTCAGATACTCTGTCCATCACCACCCCCTTTTCTGAATTGTTTTGTCCACCATAAGCGTGGAAGGGTATACTCAGATGTGAGTCCCTTGCTCACTGCACCATCAGGATTCAAGCAAGCCGTGCCGAAGACGGCTGTAATGCCAGAAACAGGTCCCCGGAAGCTTGTTTTCTTTCCAGTTAAAGAATTGGCTGGGTAGTTTGGCCTGTCCTGTTCCCATGATGCACTGGGCCAGGGACAGACTAATTTGCATGTAGCCAGGTTCTGAGCTGGGATGGTGCAGTGAGCTAAAAAACGGTGATGGATCCAGCCCTGATCTGTTGACTGGGTACAAGTGTTCTGTTTATTTCTGATACTCTGTCCATCACCACCCCCTTTTCTGAATCGTTTTGTCCACCATAAGCGTGGAAGGGTATACTCAGATGTGAGTCCCTTGCTCACTGCACCATCAGGATTCAAGCAAGCCGGGCTGAAGAAGGCTGTAATGCCAGAAACCGGTCCCCGGAAGCTTGTTTCCTTTCCAGTTAAAGAATTGGCTTGGTAGTTTGGTCTGCCCTGTTCCCATGATGCACTGGGCCAGGGACAGACTAATTTGCATGTAGCCAGGTTCTGAGCTGGGATGGTGCAGTGAGCTAAAAAAACGGTGATGGATCAAGCCCTGATCTGTTGACTGGGTACGAGTGTTCTGTTTAATTCAGATACTCTGTCCATCACCACCCCCTTTTCTGAGCAGTTCGGTAAACGGCACCAGTGTACCCTTGTCCCACAAATCACCCACTGTAGATATTCCAATATTGTCCCATTGCGTAAACCCCTTGCTACTTCTCAGGCGCCCCAGTGCTCTGGTGTCCCAAAGCGGAGTAAGCTTCGTTATAACCCCCTTCCATCCCAGCTTTGCCTGTGCCCTGTACCATATGGCGGTCGTTTGCTTCGTGAGACCCTCTAGTTTTGCCGCAAGACTTCTGTCATAGAGTGCCGCCAACATGTTATTCGTGCCTAGTTGCACCCTATCTGCCCTATAGGCTGGATCATCTTGGGGAGCATGTATCCATTGATTAATGGTCTTAGGTTGTGGCGCACATTAATATAGTTGGACGTCCGGTAGCGCTATCCCCCCATCATACCAACTCCTGTGCAACTTGATCTGTGCTATACGAGCTGGGCGGGCTCCCCACAGCAGTGTTGACACTTGTGCCACTACCTGTTTAAAGTATCTGGGTGGAATCGGGTAAGGGGCATTGTCAAGTGCGTAGAGAAATCTCGGCAACGCCATCATTTTGTATAATGCTGCCCTCCCCAAGAGTGTGAGTGGCAACTACGCCCAATAAGAGATGTCTCTTCTCAACCTATCCAGGGGTGGGGCTAGATTTTTTGTAAAGAACTCCATCGCATCTTTAGTGATGTGAACACCTGAGTATTTAAAAGAGTTCCCCGCCAGCACCAAGGGGCACCCTACAGAGAACAATGGTTCCGGCCCCTGCAGTATATATAGCACCGCTTTGGACCAGTTAATTTTATATCCCGACGCCTCCCGTGAGAGTCGCACAGTGTCAGGAGTTCCCGGATTCCGCGTTCCGGATCCATCAGGTAGACCAACATGTTGTCCGCGTATAACGAGAGATGGTCTTCCCACCCCCCTCCCCAGCTAATTCCTCTCAATAATGGGGTCGTTCTAATTAATGTCGCTAATGACTCCAGTACTAATGCAAATAACAACCGGGACAACGGGCACCCCTGGCGTGTTCCCCTTGACAGTTCTATTGTATGGGACATATGACCATTTGCTGTAAGCTGGGCCAGCGGTGCTGAATACAACAGCCGAACCCATGCTCTAAATTTTGGACCGAACCCCATACGGGTCAAGACAACAAATAAATATTACCAGTCTACCATGCCGAAAGCCATTTTCGCATCCAACGATAAAATCACCGCGGGGTCCGATAGCGTTGAGGCCCGTGCTAGTACCCCATGCACGCGTCTGATATTAAGTACTGTGTTCCTATTGGGCATGAAGCCCGACTGATCCGGATGAATCAGTCGTGAAAGGTGGGCGGTAGGAGGTACACTGGTCCGGGAGTTTACCTGGCTTTGGTATCGCCACTATCCTCGCTATTCTTTGATCCAAGGGGAGTATTTCGTTCTTTAAACTGTCATTATACATAGTTAAGAGGGGCAGACTAACATTATCAGAAACAAGTTTGTATCATTCTATTGGGATCCCGTTAGGGCCCGAAGTCTTTCCGGACTGAAGCAGTCGAATGGCCGCCTGGATTTCGTCTTGTGTTAGGTCTGCTTCTAGCTCCTGAGCTACCTCCGGAGGGAGTGTCTGCATTTCAATGCGACTAAGTGAGTCCAGTACCGCAGTTTCCGACAAGGTCTGGTGGGCGGTGTAGACCTCTGTGAAATATTCTGCTAGTACAGTTACTATCTCTGCAGTGTGTTACCGCAGCTCGCCCCCCTTCGTCTGCAATTGTTGTATCCCCCTGGAGCCTTCCCTTTTTTTCCCAACCAGACCAGCATTTTACCTGCCTTATTTCCCACCTCATATACTTTATGTTTTGTCGATGCTATGTTGCCCATCGTTATATGTGTAAGATGGTCCCTGTTTTTCTGTCGACAGATATGCAAGGAGTGTGTTGTATTTGGAGTGGGGTTGGTCATATGCGTTGTGTTCGCTTGCTGTAGCTCCAGTTCTAGTTCGTCCAACTCTCTTTGTTGCGTCCGCCTGTGTCCAGTAATAGTGGCAATTGCCTGACCCCTCAGTACCGTCTTGTATGCCTCCCAGACTACGGATGGCGAGCCTACCGAGGCTGATTTTCAATAAAATAATGTTTAGTGGCATTCTTTAGTTCCCTTCTAATGCTGAGAACCTTTAGATAAGTCGGACGAATAGGGTACATGCGCCTACGAGCTTTCTCCTTGCAAGCAATCGTCAGCACTACCGGGAAATGATCTGAGATGCCTCTAGGTTTTATTTCAATCTCGTCTACTATCTGTATACCAGTTGCCAACATCAGGAAATAATCTATGCGTGACAAGCTCTGGTGGACTGCTGAGTAGTATGTGTATTGGCAAACAGTGGGGCACATAGACCTCCAGACATCCACCAATCCCTAGCCTTCAGAAATCCCTGCATCTTGGAGGTCCCGGGTGCCTGTGGCTTAGCTGGAAACCTATCTGTCATAGCGTTTATGGCTGTGTTGAAATCCCCTCCCACTATGAATTCACCCTCTGGAAGCGTGAGCAGGAAGTCCCCAAATGCAGGCAGAACCACTGACTGAAGCGCCGGCAGAACATACACTGACACTATATTCAGGAGCCGCACCTCCCATTGCCCCTGTACCGCCGCAAATCTTCCCTGGTCATCAGTCTTAGCCTGCAGAACTATAAAGGGTGAGGTTTTCTTCACTAGTATACCTGTCCCTCTGGATCCTGCAAAGAACTCTGAATGTGCCACCATTCTGTATCCCCATCTATCTAGAGCTCTACATGCTGTCCCCGTAAGGTGCGTCTCGTGTAAAAGCACAATGCTGTGCCCATTCGTTTTAGTGCCTATAACGCTAGTCCTCTTTTTATTTTATCACCTAGCCCCCTTACATTCCAAGTCACTATTCGTAATGGGGCCACCTGACGTTCCTGCGTCAGAACTGCAGCATGTTCAAGTTGAGACTCCCTCGCCATGAGTGTAGTGCTGAACGAAGTGGTATTGCCGCCTTACCATTTCAGTGGAGTATCCGTTGGGTATCCTTGTGTACAGTATGCCTACCCTGTTGAGAGCTACTCTAAACCAATCAAACAAATCAACAGTAACTGCACCCCAAACCCCCCCCTCCCTGCCTCCCTGCTCAATGGACTTTTAACCGCCCGCCTCCCCAACTTAGCAGAGCGCTTTAATCCCCTCCATCCCATAGCACTTGCTTGCCGGGGTAAAAGGTCCGGGAGATTCACGGCCCTTCTCATTCTCCGGGGCCCGCCTCAGCCCAGTGTCCATGTCCGGCTCGACCGCAATGTATATAACCACAGGCAGTCCTTCGGGAGTCAGGCGTTTATGGGTCTACTACATTGTTCGATTCCATACTGTTCACCTGCTGCGAACCCTCCAGCGCTTCTTGACACGATGCTTGAGATCCAGGGCGGTCTTCATCCTTCCGGCGTTGGCGATTATGTGTACCATGCCTCGTGCCTTCCACAGTCCTCCAGCCTTCTAACCAGTCATGAGCACCTTCTGGCATCTTAAAGACCCACGTCTTCTTGTCGGCTACTACTCTGAGCCGTGCTGGGAATAACATTGAATATGGCAGTTCCTTTGCTCTCAGTGCCCTTTTCACCTCCATGAAGCTACGTCTGCGCCTAGAGACTTTGGCCGCATAGTCTGGAAAGAAGACAAGTGTAGAGTTCCGGATTTTAATTGGCGGAGAAATTCTTGCCGCCTGTAAGATCACATCCCTATCTCTAAAGTTAAACAGACGGGCTGCAACCGGTCTCCGAGCTGCTCCTGGCTTTGGCCTGCCTCCAGGAACTCTATGCGCTCTCTCCACTGAGAAGAAAGCCGATAGTCCCTTGGGTTGTAGCCTTGTTTTAATTAGTTCCTCTACATAGAGGTCCATTGCCTGGGTGCCTTCAGACTCGGGAACCCCAAGAATGCGTACATTATTCCTTCTTGCGCATCCTCCCTGGTCATCCAATTTCTCTTTCAACTGTTTATTCTCCGTCTAAATGTGGGTCATTGCTCTCTGCAATTCCGAAGTGTCCTCCACTAGCGACTTGGTAATTACTTGAACCTCCTTGACCCTCTCTGCCATTTTATGGAAATCTGCTCTGAGTAGAGAGACATCTGTCGATATTGTCCCCACCGTTGCTTGCACACTGGATAGTGCTGTCATGATGTCCTCTAGTGTCACCTTCTGTGCTCCACCATCTTCAGGCGTCTTCCCCGTCGAAGGGCGGCCCTCTGTCAGGGGCGGCGAGTGCTTATCAAATGCATATTTATCTAGTTTTTACTGCATCTGTTGATTCCTGGGCCCTCTTCCGGCCATGGCGGCCCCTCCCTTTCCACAGTCTTGCTGCTTCATTGGTGTTAATCGTCCTCGGTCCCTTCAGTCTGTGGGGGTCGGCACCCTCGTGAGTCACCTCCACGCACTGTCCCAGCTTGAGTCTGCGTGATAAGCCCTATACCATTATTGACCTCGCCCTTAAAATGCCACCATGTCCAGCCGCCACCTCGGTCGGGCCCTCCTGTTCCAGAGGAAATCTTCTTCCCAGCCGGCTTCACCCCTATATTGTTACGCTGACGCCGGTGCTGAGAATCACAGTGTCTCGCTCACACAAACGGCCGTGTGGCATGGTATGCCTAGGGGGTCCGTGTAGTTTATTTTTTGTATGCACTTCAGGGTACCTGCGAGTACTTTGCACAGCAGAGCCTTCCCGTCCCTAACCACCCCCTCCGTCATGGGCTATATCGCGTCCCGGGAAATCACTGTTCCCGCAGCCTCCTCAATGGCAGCTCTGCGTCCGCTCTTTGCCGCCCTCCGCCTCCAGTTTGAATCTGCCTCCTCGCCGCTTCCCACGGACCTCACCTCAGGTCTGACCCACACTCACCCCTGGCTCTCGAAGTATCCGGTGGGGGCTACGATGTATTAGGGACCTCCGACCTTGTCCTTCGTGCGCGTATGGAGACGCCACTTCTATCTGATGTGCCAATACCTTGCTCCACAGAGCGCCACCAACCGGCTCGGCCTCCAGCGCTTGTCTCTTCCTGCCCTTCCTCTCGGGGGAAATTGGTCATTCTTTGCCTCTGGCTGCTACTTCACTAAAGCCGCTGTAAGGGTTTAAATGTCCCTCGCCTTCCTAATTGGTTCCGTTGTGCCGCGCCTGTCCACCCCTCCGCAGCCCGCAATACCTCCGTCCGCCGCTTTAGAGTTCTCACAAAATTGTATGGAAACATCACAGTATAAACCAGTTTATATTCTTGGCTAATTTTGTAAAACTTAGGGGTTTAGGTTTACAAACCCATTAAACAGTGCATGGTACCAGTAGGTTCTCGTGCTTTTTATCACGTATTCACCATGCAGGCATCCGTATGGACAGCGGAAACAGTACCATAGCACCAGTTTCACAAGTTAAAACATATATCACGGGGCGTGGCTAGCAGCCAATTGAAATGGCCGCGTAGTCGAGGAGCTCCGAAGTAATAGCGGCCCTTCACATCTATCCGCAAGTTAATCCGGTAAAAAACAAAACTCTGAGGGCAGCAGCCGACGCTCAGGACCGAAGGCTCGGACCGGGAGAAAATCTGGATAAGAAACGTAGCCGGGACCCGCTAGATACGGAACCCGGCAATCTGAGGCCTAGCCTGTGGTGTGCGCTCTAGTCTACGAGCGTGAACGCGATGACGCGTCACGCCGTAGACGAGAGCGGAAGGCGCGCGCATGCGCAGAAGAGACTGTGGTGAAGGCGCGAAACGGGGATTCGGCAGTTGGCGACCGGAGCTCACACTAATTAGACGCTTGGCGCTTTATGCTTGTGATAGCTTTGTTAATTATAAATAAAGAAGCTCTACACCTACAGAGGCTCATAGTATTGAGTGTGGGGGCAAGGAGACAACATTATATTGGCGACGAGGCTGAGACACGAACACCAACCGAGCACAGTGGAAAGGAGCAATCACCCTCCACCAGTCCTCCACCAGCCAGTAGGAAAGAACAGCAACCTGCAACCAGCACAAGCATAGAGCGTGGCAGCAGCGCAACAGCACCACTTACCAGGACACAAGCCACAAGGAATCAGGTCTGTGCTGCCCCAGGGACAAGAGCCTATAACCCAGCACCCTGGCAACCAAAGGCACCATCCCACAGCCAGAGGAGGGGGTGCAAACAGACAACCCCACGCAGGCAATAAGGGATAATACTCCAGGTAGTCCCAGAGGTCAAGGTGACACTGCAGGGAGTGCAGGAGCATCCAGCGTGCCCGACGAACCCAGAGCCCAAGCAGTAGATCCCAGAGGCGAGGCCAAGATGGCAAACCAAGCTTCAGCCCTGATGGCCCCCATCCCATTCCTACCCAGACCAGGGGAACCCCAGTTAAAATGGGAGGATTGGAGGGAGTACTTTAAGAACTACATAGAGGCACTAGAGGACGAAAATGGAGAGGAATACACCCCAGCAAGGAAAAAGAGATTGTTACTCCACAATCTAGGCCCGGAGGGGGTGAGGGTGTTCGCAAACATCGTGCCCAAGGAAAGGGGTGCAACAGAGACGGATGTCTTCAAAAATGCACTGGAAGACCTGGACAACCACTACCGCCCAGCAGTGTGTGTTTCCATAGACCGTTACAATTTCCAACAAAGGAAGCAAGAGGCTGGCGAGTCCATAGACGACTACGTGGCTGCGCTCCGACGTCTTGCCATCACGTGCCAATATGGTGCTCTACAGGATGAGTACATTAAAGACCAGATAGTCATGCATACCACCAACAGGTCCGTCCAGGACAAACTATGGGCACAGAATGAGACCTCACTCAAGGAAGTCATAGCAATGGTGAAAAAGGCAGAAATGTCGAAACGCTGCGCAGACGCGGCCAAAAGAGAAAGCACGCAGAAGCAGATGATTAACAAGATAGACGAGGCCTCAACATCCAACAAACAAAAAGGACCTTACGGAGAACAGAGGAAGGGGACCAAATGGACCCGTAAACAGACGGGCCGCCCCAGCACAGACAGCAAATTCTCTTGTTATAGATGTGGCAGCGCAGCGCACTCTGCTCAGGATAAACGTTGTCCTGCGTTTCGCGCCAGATGCGCGTTCTGCGGCCTGGTCGGCCATTTTGAAAAAGTATGCCGCAAAAAGGGAAAGAAGACCACTGTCAAGTGTGTGGAATCAGCGACGTCGGAAGTCAGCGAGGAAGACGACCAGGAAGACGGAGAAATGGTACTGTGTATAGAGGATCAAGTGTTGGAGGTGACAGGAAAACGCAGAGATAAGCCCCGCACGGACATGCTCATAGGGGGAGTGAAGGTACATGTGGCAGTCGACTCAGGTTCTCCTTGGACTATAGTACAAAGATCCATATGGGACGAAGATTTCGCACCAGTAGTTGGGCCAGATCTACTTCCGCCGGACATCCGGCCCATCTCATACACAGAGAACGCCATTCCCTTGGTGGGCTGCAGAGACTTCACGTTCGAATTTAGAGGGAGGTCAGCCACCTGCACATTGTACGTTGCAGAGAAGGGCCCTTCGGTACTCGGATGGAGAGACGCAGGGGATCTAGGGATCATACTCAACCCTGGTGGGAAAGAACAGATACTCTTAACGGACGAGTGGCCCCTCAACAAAGGAGAAGATTGGAAATCTGCCTACCCCAAGGTATTCGAGGGTACAGTGGGAAAACTGGACAAATTTGTCCACAAAATGGTCCTCAAGGAGGGGGCAATACCAGTGACGCACAAAGTCAGGAACATCCCCATATCCACCAGCGAAGCTGTGCAACAGGAACTTCAGAGACTGGAGAAACAAGGCATCATAGAGCCAGTGGACAGTTCGGAGTGGTTGTCCCCCTTGGTGGTGGCCAAGAAACCTAATGGGAAGGTCCGTCTCTGCGTGGACCTCCGCGAGCTCAACAAATGCCTCATTGTTGAGAAGTTTCCCCTGCCCAGAATTGAGGAGATGCTGGCAAGAACAAAAGGTATCTCCCACTTCTCCACCATAGATCTCACGTCAGCATACCATCAAATTGAACTGCATCCGACGAGTAGAAAGTACACCTCCTTCATCACGCCCTTCGGGTGTTATCAATTCCGCAGGATGCCCTTTGGTCTGGCGTCCGCAGCGGCGGTATTTCAAAAGTTGATGCATCGATTGTTTAAGGACATCTCAGGAGTGCAGTACTTCCAGGATGACATACTGGTAATGGGCTCCACCAAAGGGGATCATGACAGCAAACTAACCAGAGTCCTCGAAGTGTTACAAAACAATGGCTTAACTGCGGAGTGGAGCAAATGTAAGATTGGGATGCCCTCAGTCACGTACTTGGGACACGAGATTGGAACACATGGAATTTCCCAGAAGGAACAAAATGTGAAAGCCATCAAGGATGCCAAGGCCCCGAGTACCAAGGAGGAAGTGCGGTCATTCCTCGGAATGGCCGAGTACTATAGTAAGTTCGTGAGACACTTTGCCACCAAAACGTATAGAATGAGACAACTCATCAGAGACAAGTCGAAGTTTGAATGGGACACGGAAGCGCAAAACGAATTTGAGATGGTAAAGGACTGCATCAGCCAAGCCGTTCCCTTGCAAGGATAGGTCCCCTCAGGCAACACCATCCTGACGACGGATGCAAGCGACAAAGGCTTAGGGGCAGTGTTGGCACAGGAGAGGGAGGATGGATCCATGGAAACCATCAGTTTCGCTTCACGTGCTCTCTCCCCGACGGAACAAAGGTACAGTGTCATTGAAAAAGAGATGCTGGCAGTCACTTGGGCCATGGGCAAGTTTCGACAGTTCATCTGGGGAACCAGGTTCAAGCTCCAAACGGATCACAAGCCCCTGGTCAAGGTCCTGACGTCTTCGGGCCACGACACAGCGACCCCAAGAATAGCAAAAATGACACTAAAACTACTAGATTACACGTATGACGTGGAATATCTACCAGGAACTCAAAACAGGGTGGCAGATTACCTCAGCCGAGCTTCAGCAATGGAGGAAGCGCCGGAGACGGCCCCGGACAAGGAGGAGATGGTAGCCAGCATGGAAGATCATGAGGTGACGATTAGCCGTCAAGAATGGGCGGCTGCCTACGAACAAGATGTGGAGAAAGTAGAGATAAAATGACACCCCACGTCTGGATGGCCGGACAAGAAGAAGCTCACAGAGGGAGTGCGGAAGTTCTACGAGATGAGAGAGGAACTGTCCTTGAGTGATTCTGGGGTCTTTCTATACAGAGGAGAAAGGGTAGTACCCCCGGAAGTCCTGATACCCAGATTATTGAAACAACTACATGAAGGACATCTGGGCATCGTAAAGACTAAGGCACGAGTCAAGCAAATGTATTGGTGGCCAGGCATGGATGCCCAAATAGAAAGGCAAGTGAGAGAATGCGGACAGTGCCAAGGAGCGGACAAAATACTACGACCTCTCAGACCTGCCTTGGGAAAGTTCGAGAACCCACAAAACCCCTGGGAGAACGTGGCCATTGACATACTCGGGCCCGTCCTGGATAGCAGAGGAGTAAACAAATTTCTGTGTGTAGTCATAGACAAGTATTCGAAATGGCCTGAAGTCGATATACAAGAATCCATGGACACAGACACAGTGCTGAAGTTTTTGACGTCCTTGTTCTTAAGAGAAGGAATACCCAAATCCATACTTAGTGATAACGGACCGCAATTCGTCTCGGACAAGTGGACGCGATTCATGAAGAGGAATGGGATTGAGTCGAAACACACAGCCATCTACCACCCAGCATGTAACGGTCAAGTAGAGCGGTTCAACCGCGTGCTAATGGGCTCCATACAAGCGGCCATCTCGCAAGGAAAAGACTGGGAGACCGAAGTAATGAGCATGCTATGGGCTTACAGGATCACCCCCACGGTGGTGGGGTACAGCCCCTTCCAAGTGTTGAGAGGCCGACTCCCGTTCACCCGGGACAACGTGGTGTGGAGGGAGAAAACCATCACCAGCAAGTGGTCCCCAGCGGTGGTTCAGCACAACCTTGAGAAGGCCCAGAAGATTTATGCTGCCCATTACGACAAACGACGCAACACGAAGGAAACAGAGCTGGAAGAAGGAGAATGGGTCAGGGTCAAGCTTCCCACCCTACAAAAGAAAGGAGAAAGCAAGTATAGTCAACCCTTACAGGTCAAAGATGTGCGAGGCAGGGCGGCTCTCCTCAGCGATGGCAAAGTGTGGTCCCAAGACCGCATGGCCAGAGTCAACAAGATTGTAACGTGGCCCAAGTCAGAGGAGGAGGAGATACAGGTGGGGTCCGAAGAAATAAGGCCTCCCTTGGTGCATAACGCAAACGAACCTTCGGAAGGAGAGGGAGAGGACAGAGAAATGGAAACTCCTACCACAGAGCCTACCAACAGGGACTATACACCTGCCGGCGAAGTACAGAGAGCAGATCAGAGAGACGGTGAGAGATTACTTGGAGAGAGAGAGGCGGAAGAGAATATGCCGGTAAGGTACACCCGCAGCGGCAGGGCAGTCACAGTGCCCTCCAGATACAGAGACTTTGAGATGAGTGGACATTAGAACTGGGACTGGTATTGTTATCTTTGTTAGTGTTAAAGGGGGGAGATATGTGGTGTGCGCTCTAGTCTACGAGCGTGAACGCGATGACGCGTCACGCCGTAGACGAGAGCGGAAGGCGCGCGCATGCGCAGAAGAGACTGTGGTGAAGGCGCGAAATGGGGATTCGGCAGTTGGCGACCGGAGCTCACACTAATTAGACGCTCGGCACTTTATGCTTGTGATAGCTTTGTTAATTATAAATAAAGAAGCTCTACACCTACAGAGGCTCATAGTATTGAGTGTGGGGGCAAGGAGACAACATTATATAGCCATCCGCCAAAAGCCGTGTCCCAAACTACATTACAAACCCATTGAACAGTGCATGGTACCAGTAGGTTTATCACATACCAGTATAGATGCCATGTGAAACCTACACCTTGTATTCCTCTGTTTCATGTAACATTTTATGTACACTGATTTACACACCTATGATTGATTGTCTCTTTGTAGTTAGTGTGTGTGATGTAAAGTGCTCTGACACCCTACAAAAGTATGAATGGTGCGAGTGGTGCTAAATAATTAATTAAAGGCACCTGAGTGAGAGGTTTTGGAGACTTCAGGGATACTGTGAAAGGATGGTAGTGAGGGAATCCGTAGCGGAGTTGTCATTAGGGGGGCGCCAACAAACATTGTCGCACAGGGCGACCCCGGCCCTGCACATGTGAGAGGTATGGTAATATATTCGGAAGCTGAGTGCGACCCCAGACTACTTCTACTTCCCTCCTATGATAGATTGTTGAAAAATAAGGATAGGCAGTGAAAAAATTAGAGAAACGCAGAGCGAAAGCTCTCAGAAAGATGGGGAAAGGAAGAAGAAAGCAGTAAAAACAAGGCAAAACAACAGGAGAAAGCACTGAGAAAAAGGGAAGGGAGGAAACAAAAAAAAAACCAAGGCATAAAGTAGGAGAAAGCGCTCAGAAAAATGGGTGGAAAGGAAAGAGCATGCTGTAGAAACGAGGCAAAAAGCAGGAGAAAGCACTCGGAAAAATATGGAGTAAGCAGAGCGATGCTGCAGCACTGGAAAGTTGGACCTGTCACCTGGGACCTGTGGGCTCAGGTCGCAGATCAGGTAATGCGGTAAGCACAAAGATACTATTTCTTGTGGAATTTAAGAACGGTGTGGCGGGCAGTCAGGAAATGTATAAGTTGGAAGTGTACATGTAAACTCTGCCAAATTAACTGGAGATTCTTCTAAAGCAGGCAAGATACCAGCTTGAGCAAGGCGTTTATTAGTATTGTTGCGTGCATATCTAGGATCCTGATCGATACTGTGACCTTATGCCCCTATTCGGCTATAAATCCATTTATTCCCTATATTGGCATAACCGTTCAAGTGCGATATTCAGAAACTCATCTCTGGCCTCACACGAACAGAGCCACATTCCAGAATAGTTTTCTCTGCCACTTCCTTTGCAACCTATTAGTGCAATGACAGAGCAGAAGTCACTATCTGAGATTCCTAGATTAACACTCCGAGTTCTTCAACAAGATAAAAACTCAGCAAACCTGGAAATCCCCGCTTGCTGTGTTTTGATTAGTAATAGAACTCTAATGAGCAACTGACAGCGATCACTTCCTAGTGACATCTTTAATTGACGTCTTATGTCCAGCAAACTTACGTCAAACAAGGCACCTTTTAGGTATAAATATTACCAACGTTGCCTTAAGCAAACGCTGTCTGCAGTTCGCTGATGTTGCTGTGCTGAAGCTATCAATGCTATCGCTGGCTGCTAGCTATCTCGTTGCTGTTGGTGAAGCCGATGCTGCCAGCTATCTCGCTGCTGCTGAAGAAGCTGTCATGCTGATGACACCATAGCTGCTATCGCTACTGCTATCGCTGCCAACTAGCGAACGATGGTGTGGTGAAACTAGGAGCTGAACAGCCGTCCCCTGCGAAGAGCCCAGCAGATGCAAGCTGCCCACGGACGCTGTCCCCCCTCCTCCTCCTCGACGCGCTGAAGAGAGACGCTGTCTTTCTCCTGCCGAGAAATCCAGCTCCAGCGTTTCTGGTCTACCCTTGCGGGTGACTGGGATACCGAGTTTCCCCTGAAGGAGATACCAGACCTCCATCATTCTATTCAGAGGTATGGTGTTGACTAAACCCTTAGTGAGAATTCTTGAAGCAAAACCTTGGCAAAACCAACTTAACTTAAAGCTACTTATTTACTCCCCTCCCAAGTATTAGGCTTAGGTCAGGTACACTGGGGTAGGCGTAGTTAGAAGCACCAGTTGATTATTTTAGCCTAATGTATATATGAATGTATATATGTTTTTATTACTTTTAAACCAATATATGGCTAAGAAACCATATCAATGCTTTTACAGTATTATTTCACAATACTTATCTTACTGTACGTACTTTTTATCATAACAAGTCTTGCAATTGTGGCAATACATTTCTCTTGTACGAGAAGAAAGACTGTTCAATAAATGTTAACCCTTTATTGACAAACGCCCGTCTCTCTATTCTCTACATATTGTGAAAGTAATCTGCACTAACCTGACTGAGTAAAATAACTGTCTATTGTTTCACACGACCCTAGAGATTGACTCTTGATCTGAGGAGCAAAGTTGTCATGTTGCACGGTTGTTGGAAAACTGAATCCCTTCTTGTCTGTGCCAGGGAAGCTGATCACTTCCTATTTCAGTCAAGAAAGTTTCCAGTGACCTCTGAGCTAGTTGGTAACAAACCCAATTAAGTTTAGCATAGTCAGTGGAGGCCTGGAAGATCCGCACTTCTACATCGATACTACTGTTTATGTTATTCCAATGCGCAGGGCCTAGTGGGAAACTAGGAACTACACTACATGGCGCCCAACGTTTGGTAAGGCGATAAACTAACGCAAGACGTTAGAGTAACTCAGTCGTGCATTTTTCACACAGACCCCTTTCTCCCGTAAATACTCCAATAGACGTCTGGAGTGGGTGAAAGGTTAAAATCCGCCCGAACTCAGTAGGAAGAGATTCCTATGTAAAGCTCTGGTTTATTCAACGTTGAAGGATACAGTGTTCCAAAATATTGTGCACCTAATCTTTGTCTCCTTGGAGACCAACTCTGCAAAACCTGCATTTATAAAATGTCAGACAGTGAAGAAGAAAGGGAAGCAGTTAGACTGGCAACCCTACTAATAGAGGAAGACACGAGTCTCCTACAGACAGACCCGGATGCAATTATCATCCCGGTACATTTAAGAAAATCTTTAACGTTAAAACTTATAGAAAACGGACTGACACCTCAAGGTGGTACAGTAATTTTCGTGATAGAGGCTCACGAATATCGGCAGACAGAGGTATTCTATTCATGGATAAACTTTCCAGCGGCAAACGCTAGAACAAAAGAGTTTCACTATTACAAAATAGAGGAACCTCCGGAAGAGTACGCTCCTTTCGAGGAGACTGAAATCCCACTAAAATTCCAAGAGCACCTGCTCTGGTTTAATGGCGCCCTAAAACATAATGATCATATTACCAGGCTCGGTCCACTAGGTAGACCAGGAGCAACGTGGCCGGTTCTAGCCAGCTACACACCACATCCAGACATTGCAAAAATGTCTAGAGAAGAGCTGTTAGTACAGCTAAAAACACTTATAAAAATACATAGGCAATTAGTCCAATATGTAATGCGGACTGCAACAGTCCAACCAGCTGTTAATGTACCACAGCTGACCCCTCATCAGGGGAACACTAATAAAATCACACCACAGAACATACAGTCATGTCTTGGTAAAACACCCGTAAAACGGGAACAAATTCCTTTCTGGTTAGCACAGAAAATCACTCAAATAGAGGCAGTATTTCCTGATACTACCCCTATTGAGAAACACAGAATCTTGACAATCTGCCTTCCTATGGGAATCGCACCACACGTGGAGGACTGCGACACTTGGGGTACAGTCTTTGCTTCCATTTACACAAAAACACACAGTGTTCCGTCTATGGCGGTAATACCAGAAGTGCTAAAACAGATTCAAAATGAATACGGTCCAGAGCCCGCTTTAAATCTTGGTATTAATTACTGAAAGACTTCAAGCAGGTCTCAGCTATATTATTAGCCAACATAAAGGGAGAAGCAGCATCTGTGGCGATTCGCCAGAAGTTGAAGGAAACAGATATAACAGAGCAGCCAGTTGAGCTTGCCAGAATCATAGAAAAATGCTATGAAGAATTAGGTAGAGACAGCTTGGGTGGAAAACCGGTAAAGCCCCAACTGCTCGAAAATCGTGAAAAATGATTTATTAAAAATAATTCAAACACTCCTAAAAAGAGCTGGGATGGAAATAAACAATCCACTCCCAAGGAAAAAGTTTTCCAGTCCAGAGGAAGGTCTCCTCGACGGAGGGAAAGAACTCCGACTCGAGAACACCAGTCTCCCCAGAGGGAGCCCTCTGAAAAAAGATATAACCTTAGAAATAGGGATAATCTGAAAAAACCTGATAGATATCAAAGTATTGATACACGTCCCTCTCGATCTTTTTCGCAGAAATCGGAAAGAAGAGGACGGTCAGACCCAGGAGAGCACACCAAGTCCAAAGACAAGGAACCTGCTCAGAGTAAAAAATCTCAATTTCAAAAAAAGAAGGTAGCCAGTATTAGAGTAATCAACCATGCTGAGAATACTGAGGACACAGTTGGAAAACGGGGAGTGGGCATTGACAATGTTGGACAGTGCAGCAGAAATCAGTATAGCCCGCAAGATCCTGATGAGTCATCTGGAGACAGTGGACACGAATGAATACATTCAGGTTGAAACTGCCGACACCAGACTTAGCGAGCCCCATAAAATATACGAAATAACATTGCGTATAGAGGGTGATAAGACTAGGAAAATAAAGGGTCTATTTTGGGATCAGCTCTCAAAAGGCTATGATATCTGTTAGCTGAAAAAGATTGGCCCCCAGAGTTTGTCAGGGAGTGCCCTCGTGGCGAAGAAGTGATTATGCCTGCCTTCTCGAATCACATTCCGATTCACAAAAAAAATACATATGCAAGGAAATGGGCAGTAGCCCAGGCACCGGCATTATATAAAAATCATGTAGGATGGGATGAGGACTCACCTCCTCACAAAATCCAGTTAAAAAGTGAACCAACTGCCCAACGGCAGTATCCCATTAAGCAAGAAGCTAAAAAACAAGTCAGGGAGATCTTAGATCAACTTGAATACCAGGGGGTGATTGAAACATGCACCTCTCAAATGAACATGCCTTTGTTTCCTGTCTCCAAGCCAGACAATTCATATCGTCTAGTTTTGGACTACAGACATCTTAATGCATGTTGTAAAACATTTGCAGTACAAAACTCGTATAGTGCAGCCCTAATGAATAACATAGTTAGGAAAAAATATAAAATGACATTAGACATATCTAATGGTTTCTTTTGTCAAAACATTGCACCAGAAAGCAGATATTTGACCGCTTTCTCTGCATTTGGGTCGCAGAAAAAATTCTGTCGACTTCCACAGGGGTTCAAGAACAGCCCAGGACTATTCTCAGCTAGAGTAACAGAGTTACTACAAATATATGATGATGAGGCATTTCTTACGTAGATGATATCTATCTCACAGACGACGACTTGGATACTCACTTGAAAAGAGTGAACACCATTATACTTGGGTTCGCAGCAGAGGGTTACAAATTCAACTTTAAAAAGTCTCGAATTGCCCATCTGACAGTACTATTCTTAGGATACGAACTATCAAGTGAAGGGAAAAGCCTAGCGGACAACTTCTTAGAGAAGTGCGCTGTACTCCAAGCTCCAAAAACGCTGAAGAATTTACAATCCATTCTAGGTTTTCTGAATTTCGGAAGAACTTACATTCTAAATTATGCAGAGAGGGTTAAACCTCTCTACGAACTAATTAAACCTGATTTTAAACAAATCAATTGGACTCAAAAACACACAGAAATTTTGAGATCACTGCATCTGTTTAGCTAAAACAAAATTAGATACACGTGACAACACACGCGGTCTTGTAATCCGAGTCATCCCAGGAAGATGCGGATTCAGGTACCTAACCTCTAATGAGGGAGAAAAGGTACCTATTTCAATTAAATCTCACTTGTACACACAAGCAGAAAAAGCATTCAGTCTCACAGAAAGAACTGTGAAAGCAGTGCAAATTGCATTAGCAAATGAACGAGAACTAGCACACGGCAAAAGGATTAATATCTTCACAGCGGAATCCGCCTTCGAGGCGCTATTCAGCGCAGTAAACCTGCCTACAGTGTCACTGGATCCGAAATGGATACAGTGTGTAGATTCTCTAGGAGCGGAAGATGTGAAATACTATTTCGCCCCGCAATTCGAAGAACTGAATGATTTAGAATATGAAGAACAATATCCTCTGCCAATCGAACTTCTGCCTCTCCCACAATACGCCTGTATAATCTATACAGATAGATTTGTACAGCATTTCAACTTAGAGAGCAAATCCTACGATGCAGCCTGTGCGATTGTTAAAGGTCGTTGGCTGTGCGGTAAATTCAGACCGAAAGTAACAAAAACTGAATCATTGAAAAACTGTTCGGCTCGAAGAGCTGAAATCATATGTTTAAAGATGGCGCTCGAAAATGCAGAACGTGAATTCCCGACACTTATCGTGTGCGATTCTCATTTTTGCGTCAACTCTTACAACAATAAATTGCAGAGGTGGATTGAAAACGATTACAAAGATGACACAGGTGCCACAATAAAGCATAAATTGCTCTGGAAACAGGTAGCTCTTTTACACAAAGAACTACAAAAGACTCACGTGATTCACGCACAGAGTCTTCAACGTGATGGCGTTCACGTTGCAGGGAATTCATTGGCTAATACAGCCACGGCGGAAGCAACTAACCCGGCTTCCGTAGCCACAAAAAAGCGTACAGAAAAATACATAGACGGGGAATCCATGCTGGCAGTAAAAACGACCGTAAAAGGCGACTGTGCAGCACTACCCGTAAACTATCCACTCAATTATGCATACGTAATCGATGCAAACTCCGTTCCTTTTGCTCGAATCCCTGGAGTGGGGGATAGGGTAATTACAAACACGAACAGGAGAATATTATTAATAGCAGACGCACACATGGGTGAAGGTCCAAGGCACATTCAGATGAGGGAATCTCTGACTGAATTGCAATCAGTATACTGGTGGCCGGGAATGAGTGTACAACACCAAATATTTGCAACTGTGAAAACTGCAACAGGGATCGCAGTGGTGAACCATGCTACCGGCTACCAATCAGAAAGAGCGTAACGCTGCCTACACCCCATCCTGCGTCCTATTAATCAGTTAAGGCTAAACACACTTAAAAAATGAGGCCTCCAGCGCTCGGCTGACTCTATAACGGTTATAAGAGAGATCTGCGAGTCTATATCGGCATATACGCAATTACCACGTTCCATTCTGACTAGGGTCCTGCTTTCAGCTCTCGAGCTTATAAGGAGGCCATGGCCAGCATGGGAATTGGGTTGCGGTATTCTTGTCCGTCGCACCCCGAAGGGAATAGTGTGGTTGAAAGAAAAAACCGGGACATAAAGCGATCTATAACAGCGAAGGTATTAGGTTCAGGCGCTGGGTGGGTCAAACATTTAATAAGTGTCCAGACCAGTCTTAATAACTTGCCAAGAAATTCTCTAAAAGGTTTCAGCCCATACGAACTATTGTTCGGAATTAGAATGAACATACAGGACCTCGATAGTCAGATATCAGTGGTACAAGAAAAAACAACAGACTTTGACATCAAAGATCGTTTGGCTGTTTTACAGGAACTGAATGAAACAAGAAAATCCTTAAGCAGCATAAAGTTAAAGCAACAGCCATCTACCACTGACGAGGCACCACAAGCAACAGCCCCAGCAAGGCCTGTCTGGATTCCAAAGATTGGGGATCTAGTCAGAGAAAAAATCGCGGTGAAGAAGGAATTTGGGCCTTCTTACAGAAAAGCAGTACCTGTCTTGGCAGTCACCGGAACAAGATCAGTTGTACTACTGCCCTTTGCTGGTAAAAAGGAGAACAGAGTTGTGTCTATCGACCTGGTAAAACCACAAGCATGTGGCCTATAATCAACAGTAGGCCCAGTGGACTCCCAAGAAACAACAGAATACCCAAACTTGCAACAATCCAAGAGGTTCAAACTGAAAGACTAATCACATTCGATCAGCCTGCAGTGCACAGAGAAGGACTATGCAATAATGCCATGGAACTCGTGCCTCTTGAGACACAGATTGAAACGGTTCATCAAGAAACACCAGTCTACAATAATGTGGCATCAGAAAGTGCTACCGAGAGACAGATTGAAAGAACAATCCCAACAATTGACAGAACTGCCTCTGGTTATTTCATCGACTTCGACAACTTCTCTGAAGATCTAAACGACCCCGAAGTAATGCCAGAAATAAAAAAGACTTTTAAAGAAAAAGCAACGGAACTCTTTCATCAACTAAAGGAAATCTACCTTATTTCACCTTGGTTAGAGTTCTGGTTCGGTCTAGGTGTATTTTTCCTCCTGCTTTGGCTCATCATGGTACTTTGTTTGGGAAAATTCATTGAGGGAAAATATAGTACAATGGACACAGCAAGTCAGAACATCAACCTAGTCCTGAAACCACACAGATCATCCCACGTGAAGAAAAGAGAACTGTCAACAGTAAATGTCACAGCCATTCCAATACCTGGTGGGGTAGTATGGGAGAAAACTGACTATGAGATCCATGGTCCGGTCGAGATCCTGAAGTATCCTCATCAACTGAAGGTTTCCTTAAGTGACTTTGTAAAACCTAGTACATTCTCTGATGATTGGGACTTTAACAGTATTAATGACATGATGTCTGATTTAGTAATGTCAGCTAGATTCACAGAACACGATTATTTACAAGGTTCATCTAGTTATGAGCAATTATTCTGCTACACACATTATGGTGATCATTACTTGCATAAATCTGCACAGCCTAGAAATGTTTTTATGTATAATCAATGGGAACATTGTGCTACACCACCTAAAAGCAGTTCAAAAGCATTTTTTGAGAAATTCAAATACTTCTCAGGGTTTAACACTAGTGATGCAGAAACGTTTTATTACAAACTGTTAGATAAAACAGGAATGAAAACAATGCTGACAAAATCTAAATTGATATATTCAGAAGCATTTTATGAAAAAATGATGACATTTGGTTTTGATTATTGGAAAAATAACATTGAAACGGAAACCATTTGGGGTACAAAAGATTGGCAGGTACAAGGCCTTGAAGCACTATTCAGAACCTGCATGATACCAGAACAAATGATGTTTTTAAATGACACAATTCACCAAACATCCTGTCTTGGCCTAGCTAAGATCAAAGACCTTAACAAACCGTCTATTCCAAAGGCAATACCTGAAAATACAACTACAGATATTGAGTTAGATGTCTCACAAATTTTACATTTTAACAGAACACATCCTGATTGGAAAAAGTGGTTAATCTGGCCTACTGACACAAACAACTGTCAAGATGGATTCCTGAATAAAAAACAGGGGTTAAAAATGACCAGACAAGACCCTAGATACTCCCAGAGACAACATCCAGGGATAGTAACAACATACAGTGTAGGGAAACTCTGCCTCGAATGGCTAACATCATCCACACTGGCTGAAATTAAGCAACACTTGTCTTTACTAAAAGATGGTGCTGATTTGCGCGATTTCATTCTTGGACCACGCAAACAGCGTCAAAAGCGTTTCATAGCGACCAGTATCTATGCTGCGTACAACGAGGCTTGGTAAGTCACACAAATTGAAACAGCTGAAAAAATACGAGAAATTGATCGTATTAATTTGGAAAAATCACTTCTGTAGTGGACAATGGGTTAATGACTCTGTCCTCCAGAATATATTCGTTGGACAATATTGTATCTTCTGCCTTTGACATAATAGACAGAAACTTGCTAATATTACAGCATGGCCAATCTCAATTACGTTCTATTGTACAATTGGGCTGGACGCTGCAAAATCTTCGTTCAGGCTATGTGCCTTGGCGTTTAATAAACACAACGTCATTATTTTCCATTTTTAACCTTACTGATAAACAAATCAGTTTGGCACAGAAAGGAGCAGACTATACAATCCTGAGCATCGAAAAACTTGAGAGATTACCATTGACAATGTCAGAGAGTCCTGTCATTGAATGGATAATACACGGAATTATCACTATTCCGATAACAACTTTCCGATTTAAAAAGTGCCTTGAATACATACCTACTGGCCAGTATGAACGATTGGGTAAAGGATATGTAAAATCTGAATGGAAATTACCATACACACATTCATGCTATAGTGACAGCGACAAAAATGTATTTCTTAGTGGTGAAAATTGTAAACATACACTAAGCAGTATACTTTTGTGCCAGGGTATTAATTTACACGGAGCTTGTGATGGAAATTCTAACAACCTTTCATGCCACCAGCTTGTCACACCTGCAACTCAGATAGAGCCCTTCTTTATGCAACTTGCTAACGGGAGTTACATTCTTAGAACGGATCACAGATGTTGTGGCCTTGTGCCAGGGAAAAGTTATCTAGTAAGTGTAACATCCATGGTCAAATGCTGTATGCAAGCATTGTTTCCGAGCGGGCTTGCAGACACAGAGACTGCCATCTGGCCTCGTCTGAATCTCTATTCTTTACGAATTGATACTTTAAGCAAAATGAAGTCTGTGCTTTTGCAGACAACAGTGCCCATAACATCATCAAAAGAGACGTATGATCTTCTAGTTGCAAGGACAGCTACGGAGGTTCATGAACTTTTATCAACAAATTGCCCCGTGCATTTCGTAGAAATGCTTAGCCAACTCCTTAACATGTCTAGTGCCACAGGCATCCCAGGCATATTTAAGACGATTTTTACGGGACTGCTAACACCTTTTCAAGCAATTTTGGGAATCGTTCCTAATTTTGTCCACTCTGTTTTTGGCGGCATACCCTTATTTTTGGGACTTGTAGCAGGGATTTTATTTTTGACCATCCTGCTTCGTTATGGCAAGCCAAAGCTCAGACATAGCTCCCATGGGAATGGAAGAGACAATCCTAGCAATGCGCTACCGGGACAGGATAACTAACGTCCTTGGATTGGCCAGGCTGAGAGATCTAAACATGACCTGGTTCCTTTCATTCAGACCTATATGGCAGAACTGTATATTACCTGTACTTCGATGTATGCTATGCGGAGATGAGTGCGTGTTGGACATCTGTCTTTCACTTCCATCAGCAGTACCAATGGACGTCGATACTTTGCTCAGTCCGATAACGGCTCACGCATTGTGTTGTCCCCAGCGGCTACCAATCCTGATGACGGCATTCGTTGAGACTCCTGTGCTACGACTAGGTGGTAACAGTGGAGCGAGTGACAAAAGCAACATCACCCAGGTACGACCTTCTGTGAGCATTGCTGATCCCGACTATGATGACAGCAATCATTCTCACACCTGCCAAGTTACAGCACTATCGAATTTGGTTGAACTGTCACCTGATTTTGTAGACCAATTCTTTGAGAGCCTGTCTGATATGATGTTCTCACCCGAACAGAAATAATAACTTTGGAGAAGCTTTCCGACACACAGCGTTCCCATGAACTCTGAATTCGGCCTTCAGTTTTGAACAACAAAAACTGCAAAAGCGTTGGAACTCTATTTCCCTGTTCAACCATTAATTCTTATAAATTGAACACTTTTTAATATTCACCCTTTTTTGGCACGAACAATTCTTTGCTTAAAGTAAAAACTATTCTTAGAGAACAGAAGCTTCAACTTCTATTTCTAAACACATCTAGAGACATAACAACCTTACACCAGCCTCTAGCACATTATTGCAATGCATTTATATGTGATGATTTATCTCGCCCTTCTTCTGTTTCAGAGATATTTCATGTGTAATTCTTTTTGCATAATCGTTCATTGATTTCATATGCAATAATTTTTTAATGATTTCTATGCTTCAAAAACGTACAGTACCTAAAATGTTCACGTATTACAATATACGCCTATTTCGAATGCATTTATGTATTTTGGGGTGGGCAATGTTACACATGCGTCTTATTGCTCTAGTTTTAGTAATTTGATGGACATGAACCCTTGGAGTGGGTGTTGCGTGCTTATCTAGGATCCTGATCGATACTGTAACCTTATGCCCCTATTCGGCTATAAATCCATTTATTCCCTATATTGGCATAACCGTTCAAGTGCGATATTCAGAAACTCATCTCTGGCCTCACACGAACAGAGCCACATTCCAGAATAGTTTTCTCTGTCACTTCCTTTGCAACCAATTAGTGCAATGACAGAGCAGAAGTAACTATCTGAGATTCCTAGATTAACACTCTGAGTTCTTCAACAAGATAAAAACTCAGCAAACCTGGAAATCCCCGCTTGCTGTGTTTTGATTAGTAATAGAACTCTAATGAGCAACTGATAGCGATCACTTCCTAGTGACATCTTTAATTGACGTCTTCTGTCCAGCAAACTTACGTCAAACAAGGCACCTTTTAGGTATAAATATTACCAACGTTGCCTTAAGCAAACGCTGTCTGCAGTTCGCTGATGTTGCTGTGCTGAAGCTATCAATGCCATTGCTGGCTGCTAGCTGTCTCGTTGCTGTTGGTGAAGCCGATGCTGCCAGCTATCTCGCTGCTGCTGAAGAAGCTGTCATGCTGATGACACCAAAGCTGCTATCGCTACTGCTATCGCTGCCAACTAGCGAACGATGGTGTGGTGAAACTAGGAGCTGAACAGCCGTCCCCTGCGAAGAGCCCAGCAGATGCAAGCTGCCCGCGGACGCTGTCCCCCCTCCTCCTCCTCGACGCGCTGAAGAGAGACGCTGTCTTTCTCCTGCCGAGAAATCCAGCTCCAGCGTTTCTGGTCTACCCTTGCGGGTGACTGGGATACCGAGTTTCCCCTGAAGGAGATACCAGACCTCCATCATTCTATTCAGAGGTATGGTGTTGACTTAACCCTTAGTGTGAATTCTTGAAGCAAAACCTTGGCAAAACCAACTTAACTTAAAGCTACTTATTTACTCCCCTCCCAAGTATTAGGCTTAGGTCAGGTACACTGGGGTAGGCGTAGTTAGAAGCACCAGTTGAGTATTTTAGCCTAATGTACATATGAATGTATATATGTTTTATTACATTTAAACCATTGTATGGCTAAGAAATATATCAATGCTTTTACAGTATTATTTCGCAATACTTATCTTACTGTACGTACTTTTTATCATAACAAGTCTTGCAATTGTGGCAATACATTTCTCTTGTACGAGAAGAAAGACTGTTCAATAAATGTTAACCCTTTATTGACAAACGCCCGTCTCTCTATTCTCTACATATTGTGAAAGTAATCTGCACTAACCTGACTGAGTAAAATAACTGTCTATTGTTTCACACGACCCTAGAGATTGACTTTTGATCTGAGGAGCAAAGTTGTCATGTTGCACAGTTGTTGGAAAACTGAATCCCTTCTTGTCTGTGCCAGGGAAGCTGATCACTTCCTATTTCAGTCAAGAAAGTTTCCAGTGACCTCTGAGCTAGTTGGTAACAAACCCAATTAAGTTTAGCATAGTCAGTGGAGGCCTGGAAGATCCTTCACTTCTACGTCGATACTACTGTTTATGTTATTCCAATGCGCAGGGCCTAGTGGGAAACTAGGAACTACACTACAGTATTAGTAGCAGAACATGTAATTACCTCAAATGCGGGGTCAGATGTCCTTTATGTCTCCATTAAGGTGCCTGCAGCTTGATGCAAATGCAGGTTCTACTCTTGATCGACATGGAGGATGTTGAAGCAACTTGTGGGAAGGCCCTCTGCAGAACCTGAAAGAGATCATTGATCAAGCAGAGTTTTAAGGAGAGTGTTGGTCGCAGTTGATAAAAAGCTGTAGGCACCTGTTAATCCCGGTGCCTTTCCGTCCCCCTTCTGGTGCGGTGTCCCCCTGCCCCGCCTGCCCCCCTCGCTCGCCTTGTTGTTCTGAAGCGGGTGTGCCCGCTGCTGCTCCTTTTTAGGTTTTGCCTAGCCAATGCGTACGAAGTACGCATGTGCTAGGAAAAAACCTAATGAGTATAGTATATGGGGCTTGGAATCCGCCCGTCTTCCATTGGCTGGCTCCATAAATGGAGGCTAGCCATTGGAAGACACGTTTGTCCGTCAATGCAGGACCAGATTCGGGGGCGTTCCCGAGAATTTTTGGCTTTTGGCGACGTCAGCCGAAAGCCAGTTCTCGGGAACGCCCCCGAGTCTCTTCCGGCATTGACGGCACCCGCCCTCAATATAGTTGCCCCGTCCCTTGCCGATTTTTTTGAGCCCCCTGGCAGGTGCCCACCCTGCCAGGGACATTGCCGCCTTTGAGCGAGTGCCACATCGCTTTATATTTTAATTGAAGCCGGTGCGCACCCGTCATTGCCCCGTGTTTACACCGCCGCCGGCCCGGTGGGAGATTAGGAGGCACTGTCCGGCCTCCCGACCCCAGGGCCGCGCTGCGATAGGCCGCGACCCGGAAGTCAGGCAGGCCGGGGGCGGGACAAGCGGAAGTGCCGGAGAAGAAGAGCTCCAGCGCAAGGAGAAGAAGGCAGAATAATCGAGTACAGTGGGGTGAGTGGGCTGCAATTATTCGTGGCTTGTCAGGAGACGCCCTTTAAGACCCCTGGCGATTCCAATCTGGGAGCCCCGCACAGTTCGGCAGAGTAAACCCCGCCACATCTGGCGCCGCGTCCCGAAATTGCCTCAGTTTGTCATGCGCGCGGGGCAGGCCAGATCCGCACAATATCATTTGCTTGCAAATGGGCCTGGCCCTCGTAGGCCGCGATACATTCGGCGGTATCTTGCCTCTTGGCCTGTGATTTGTCATGTCGCTGTTGCTATCAGCGGGCAGTAATTTTAATAGATTCTGATGCTTTTCTTAGGGGAAGCCGAGAATGTGAACCGTGCAGATTGTGTGTGGTATCTGTGCCCGTCACCTTGTGTGGCACCAGCGCTGCTGGTGCTAGCCAAACAGCCTGCGCACAAAAGGAGTGAATACATGTGGTGTAACTTCTCTTCTGTGTCCTTGTTTTGCAGCAAACCCATCTTATTTATTCACCCGACCAGGCCGTCTTTTTTAATTAGGCTCTGCTTCAATAAAGAAACAAAAGGAGTGCCTTTTAAGTACTTCTTGCGAAAGAACACTTTTCTAAGTTTACAGTGAGTAATTTTTGTTACTCGAACTTCGGCGCAATCTTTTGGAGCATTTTCTCTGTGGAGTACTAGAGTTTCTTGTTCGTTGTTTTGTATATTTAGCTGGGCCATGCTGACATTAGAACGTTAGACAGGGAAACGTTTGGGAGGAGGATGTGCCAGTGAGTTCAGCGTTCATCTGGTATCTAGAGTGAATTGCAGGTGTTGATGCGTTTGAGTTCTAGCAAGGCCAACCCAGCCTTTCACCCTTCCAAGGTCGATACATTGGGTACAATTCTATTTTGGTACATATTTGCAAAGCAACTGCATCTGAAGCCTTGTACAAACAACACCTTATTGCTATTGCACTTGGACTCAGGAAGAAAGTTCGCCCCCTACTGTATTATATTGTTTTTTTATATACATGTTAGATGTCACAACGAAAAAAAGTAAAGAGAGACGGAACCAGTCATACAGGCTTGTCACAATGATTACAGCACTTACAGAATAACAGATCACAGTATTGTCATGTACACAGATTGGTGTTATGGTGACAGTTAAACACAAAAGGTGACTAGAGCATGGCATCCCCTCATTAACATTATACCACCATCAGCTCCATATTTGGGCGTGTTTCTTCTGTACCCCGTGAGCTTTTTACGCACGTTTCTCTTTCGCAGAGCGGAAGCCCATACACCGATCTATCCCTCCAACGTGGGATCGACTCCTATTTTCAATGCAGTGCATGGGGCTGTGAAGATTTTTAAGAAAAAGGTGGGCAATTCTAGTCTAGTCACCTTAAAAGCCGAACTTTGCATATAAAGGGCTTCAAGCCCCTTACTCAAAAGAGAATAAACATTTTTAGATGTCTGGTAGTCGCATCCACCTCCTTTGATAAATAGGGCTCTTTTTTTAACCACTTCCTATTCTCCCGGTAGAGGGATAGACATGGGGTAGAGCTACAGCTCGCATACCAACAGTAGTCTGTATTTTTTGTTCAAAATCATTCTTTCAGTCTGTTCTATAAAACGTAGCAGGTGAACAGTACCAAATTTGTTACTAGGGTTAAAGTGTTCATTACTGTGAAATAATCAAAAATTCTATGGCTGAATACCGAGCTTTCACTTGTCCTAGCGTAATCTTCTGCACACTCCCTGATTCTGGAACGCAAACCCTTGATAACAGGATTTATGTAAAGATGGTTAATGTATCTGGAGGGTTTCTGCACCTGGGAGGTAGGGAGTTAGGCCGCCTTCTTATGTTAGGACCGTGTGGGGGACGTCTAGTGAACATGTGACACAGTAGTAGTGTTTCCACAAAGGCCAGATCTCACATATGAATGTATTACCGGCTGCATGATAATTCTCCTCTCCCACACAATTAAACAGAATACATTCATTTGTTGAAGGACAAAAAAATAGAGTGTTATCAAGGAATCCTAGCTGCATCGGTGGGTATCCATTTCACAGAATAAATCAGCTAAAATACAAATTTGATTTATATAAATGGTTATTCAGAGCAGCAGGATAAATCAGTAAAAAGGGCAAATGCTAATTAAGTTTGGGTTAACACTAAATAAACAATAAAGTTCTGACAAGCTGGGTATTCAAAAGATTCCACTGATGACTCTCCGCCCCTCTCTTGTGGATACCCATTTTCCCACTTTTAATTCTATTCTTACAACAATGCAAATGCCCTAAACCTGATGGTTTCCGTAGTTGTAGGTGGAATGTAGCATCAGAAAATACCCGAAATCCCGATCACGTGATTTAGTATTTGGAAACTGTGTCACAAAATACATTTTCATAAACGTAATGTACAGTTGCAGAACGTGTTTGTAATGAGCCCCTAAGAATAAGAATAAGTTTATTTAGCATAGTTAATTAAATCCATTGCACTGTTAACCATAAAACATTTTTTTAAACAACCTTTTGGTTGATAGACTTTAAAAGCCCTTATGCAAAAAATTCTGTACAGTAAAACTCGAGATGGTATATGTTCTTAAAGGTAGCCCTTAGTGGCAGTTTAGCCACAGCCCAGTTTTTATTTGGGGTGTAGTTCAAGTTATATTTGCATGCTACAGGCATTGTTCCAGTGTGGTTAGGGGTTGAGTCCGTAGAGTGGTCATTGTTGGAAACTATTCCCATCAGATATATGGCATGCATTGGCAGATCCTTTTTTATCTTTCGCATTTTTGAGCAGTTTTTGTTCGACTATCGTTAGGAATTTTACTAGTCGGCTATTTAACTGGGTGTTTTCTGGACTTAGACAGGCTAACACGGCTTGCCTCCTAGTGCGAATGCCCTTCAGATTAAAATTTTTTTAGGAGTTTCCGCCGTGCTTGGAGCATTTCTTTGCATAGGCAGATTAGATGTAATATGTCAACTTGTGCTGATTGCCTTTGCCATGGTGGAAGATGCTGAACGCAAGACAGAATTCCCAATCTATGCCTCATGAAACTCATTTTTGTTGCCTTGGGGTACCCCTGGTTAAAGTATGTTTGGGGAGCAAATGCTTTATATGAGTTAAGGGTCATCCATGCGTGAGCTCCGTTTGAAAAAGTTGCCTTCTCTTCCACCAGCAAAATTTGTTTAATAGCCTTCCAGACCAGTTTTTAGGTTTCGCCTGGCGTCGGTGCTCCTAACTCCGCCCAGGAGAAATCTTATGTCCCTACAGTGTAGGGCTTAGTCCCGCCCTCTGTTCCATTGGCTAGCTCCATAAATGGAGGCTAGCCATTGGAACAGAGATCTGTCCGTCATGGCCGGACCAGATTCGTGGGCGTTCCCGAGATTTTTTCGCTCTCCGCCTCTGCGATGTCGTCATCGCAGCCGTGGGCGGGCTTTATTTTTGTTTTTGTCGAGGTTGCTTTTCGTCATTCCGCCGCCGGAGGAAGTCCAGGTGAGTGCGTTCCTTTCCCGCCCCCCTCCCGCTGTCCGTTCCTTTCCCGCCCCCCTCCCGCTGTATGTGTCCTCGTAGGCCCCCCTTCCGGTGTTTGTGTCCTCGTAGGCCCCCCTCCCGGTGTCCGTGCCCCCCCTCCCGCTGTACGTGTCCTCGTAGGCCCCCCTCCGGTGTCCGTGTCCTCGTAGGCCCCCCTCCCGGTGTCCGTGTGCCCGCCCCCCCGAATGCAGCGAACGAAACATAAATCAATGACAATTATTCAGAAAACCTGAGTAGCGCTTCGAGACAGCTTTGTCAATGTGTGGAAGTGTAAAGTGCATTAAAAAAACCCACATATAATGTTTCTTTCTTCCCCTCTCCAACGGACCCTTCTACTCTCAGTTTAGCTTTCATGCCACTCTCGCTTTTTCTGTCGCCACACAGCGCTTCGAAGTCGCCTACTGACAAGAAGGCGGTTCATTGAGAAGAGGCGGCATGGCTCGAAAGGTGGGGAAACGAGAATGAAATGAAGATAACTGTCGGGGTGGGGGTCGTTTTAAACAGTGACAGGGGGTGGGGGGGACTCGAGTGCACCACAGATAGAGTACCTGGTCAGAGAGCGCATGCGTCTGATAGATGAAGCGCAGTGCATAGGACTGCTGCAGCCATGCGCGGCGGAGGGCAGGGTGGCAGCGAGGGATGAAAGCAGACCTGCCCCCGGCGTTTGTACCGTACCTTCCTGTACCCCATCCCACGGGTCTCACGGGCGACGACGTCACTCTGCGCGGAGCTAGCACGGAGGGCAGCGCCGGGCACACTTCCACAAGGGGCAGGTCTGAACCTGCCCCTGGCTTTTGTACAGGGTGAAGGTAGGGCTCTCCCCCACCCCTGCATGCCATTTAACACCGCCTTGTCTCAAAGCGCCCACAGCCTGACTCTGCTCCAAAGGAAACTCACAGTTTCAGTATCCTTCATTTATGCGGAAAAGGTGGTGGCAAAATCACATAATTCTAGTGTCACTGGTCCTGACGCAGTGCTTCTTAAAGAGCTGTCTTCAACTCGTTCCTAAATTGCGGGAGGTTTGGCTGGGGTGCTCCTAAGGGACACAGGTGATTTGCCCAGAATAAAAGGATGTTGAGCCCACGTGAAATTCGGACCTAGTTCACCAACTCCAAAGTCACTAGCTCTTGCCATTATGCCACATCTTCTCCTATCTTCAGTTATTAGAAAAAGTCATGAGTTCAAATCCGAATAAGGCAGACCCAGTCTTTCATTCCTCCGAGAGGTGGTGGCAAAATCACATAATTCTAGTGTCACTGGTCCTGACGCAGTGCTTCTTAAAGAGCTGTCTACTGGTCCTTCTCAGAGACTTTAGTGGCAACTGGAGTGAAAGACACTGACCCTACCCCTCCATCACTCCACACAGACCCCCGCTGCATCCCGTCTGTTATTCAGCTCCAGCCCCTGCTGAGCCTCAGCCAGGCTCCCTTCCAACCCTCTCATCCTATCCTTCTCACATCTCCTTCACTTCGTCCCTCCTTCTCTCCACTACCCGGTTTCACTCAGCCATTCTTCCCTCTGCAGCCAGCTTGTCCGGCCCTCTTCCTTCAGCTCTCCTGACGTTTCTTCTCTTCATCTCCTCCCTCGTCTCCCCCCTTCCATTCCGGCCCCTTCCCTTCGTACCCACTTCCTACGACCCTCCCTATCCCTACACCCAATAACTCTATCCCTCCTCGTCCTTGTATACCACGTCCACCATCCGTCCTTGGCGCCCCACCCCCCTCCCTACGACCCCCTCGTCCCTCCTTCACCCCATCTCTTTGTGCCCGCCATCCCCCATTCACAGCATAATCTGAAAAAAGTGTGGGCAGAAGGTGAGGTGGGGAGCAAGAAGGGGGAAGGAAGGGAGAGAATCGGGTGCTAGAAAGGTTTACGCTATATAAAACTGCATTAGGTAAAATAAATACTTGCACCCATTCACAGCATTATCTGAAAACGTGTGGGCAGAAGGTGAGGTGGGGAGCTAGAAGGGGGAAGGAAGGGAGAGAATCGGGTGGTAGAAAAACTCGAGGAAGATTACTTCATATCATTTTTTACACCTCGTTTTATTTTATTTTAATTGTAACGAATCTTTGTGTAGAGTGCAGAGTAGTGAGTGTGCAGAGTAGTGAGTGTGCAGAGTAGTGAGTGTGCAGAGTAGTGAGTGTGCAGAGTAGTGAGTGCAGAGTGACTAGGGAGTGCAGAGTGAATAGGGAGTGCAGAGTGACTAGGGAGTGCTAGAGAGTGCAGAGTGACTAGGGAGTGCTAGAGAGTGCAGAGTGACTAGGGAGTGCTAGGGAGTGCAGAGTGACTAGGGAGTGCAGAGTGACTAGGGAGTGCAGAGTGACTAGGGAGTGCAAGGGAGTGCAGAGTGACTAGGGAGTGCTAGGGAGTGCAGAGTGACTAGGGAGTGCTAGGGAGTGCAGAGTGACTAGAGAGTGCTAGGGAGTGCAGAGTGACTAGGGAGTGCTAGGGAGTGCAGAGTGACTGCCGAGATTAAGCTAATGGCAATGTAAATGACAATGCCATTTATTTATCTGTTTTCAAAACCAACACATAAATACAGATTTTGTCATTTACAATGCCAATAGCTCTAACTTTTCCAAAGGCGAAACCATTGCATTGTAAATGCTTGTTGTCTGTGCCTTGCTGCCTGTGCCCCTTTTGCTGGTCTCCCAGGGCGCGCTTCCCCGGGCCTGTTGTGAGGGAGGGGGAGGGAGGGGGCATGGGCTCCTTGCGGCGGGCTGGGGTCGCTGTGGGCGGTCAGCGTGGCCTTCCTGCATGTGTCCCGGGGTGCCTCGACTCTTGCGGCTCTCTCCCTTGCCTCCGCCCGCGTTGAGCCTCATGGGGCATGGCGGGTGCGGAGAGGCCTGCATGTGGGTGGGAGGTGGGGGGGGGGCGGACGGAGGCAAGTTATGTATTTATTTATGAATGTCTTTTTATATGGCGCTGATTTTGCCCGAAGGTTCGGAGCGCTTCACTGTGGGAACAGAACTTATGCATGAGAACATGACAATTGAACGAATTACAAAGCTAGCATTGCGTTACATGAGCCAATTGTGACAATCGTGTGCCAGGAAAATACTAGAGGTGACAAGTGGTGCATTACAGGAGGCAAAAGTGACTTATGTGCAGATTACAAAAGCGTACAATGAACATTAGAGGTAGAATACTGCAATAATCGAAGGACACTCAAACACAGGAACAAACATTACGTAGGCAATGATGGCTCGATTTATTTGTTAAATTTTGTGCAATCTTATATAGCGCAGGCTTTACCCATGGGGTCAGAGCGTTTCACGAGGAGAACAGAACTGATACATGAGAACTAGTACGGGCGAACATATGACACACGCCGACATGACATTGTTTGAGGCCGATTGACAATGGTGAACATTACGGGGATGCAAGAGGTAGCAAGCGGTGCAATACAGGAGGAAGGGGTGACTTATGTGAAGGTCACAAGGGAGTAAAGTGCAAGTAGAGGTATAGTACCAAATAAATGAAGGACACTCTAACTCAAGAACAAACGTTGTGGCTTAGCTGGAGCGAAGGTCATTACTTATGAGTTTCTTAGCGGGAACACCACTCGAAGTTGTCAGGGGGCTTTACATAGAATCAGGTGTTTCTTAGCTGGGGTTGCACTGGGGTCACACGTGTTTGTTAGAGTCTGTAAGGGGTAAAGTTAGATGAACAGTGGCAAGTGGAAGCGTTTCTATGTACACATGCTAGGTTACTGCTGAGGTGGATGTCCATCACAAGAACTAGGTATAGGCCTTCTTGCACACTTCGTGTAGGTACGATGTTACATGGCAATGATACGGATGTGATGGCAGAAATAATGCAAAACCATGTGAATATGTTCAGTGTATTTTCTCCCAGCCCGTCCAGCCCCCCGGTGCCTGGTAGGGGTGTAGGTTGGGCGGGGTGAGGCTATTTACGTCTTGCTTTATGTCCATGCAGGCTACCATTCGGGAAAGGATGCCAGGCCACGCCTTGTTGAAAGTCACAGGTGTGACCATGGGTAAACAAGTGTCTGCACACTGTGGTCAGTTGGCCAGATGTAACGTAAAACGGGTGTGGTTTGAGGCTAACATGTTTTTTTCTGATGACAGATTGTCTGTTGGCAAAGAATTAAACGACAAAGAGGACTTTGGGATTTGATCTGGAGCAAGTATGGTTGGACACACTTTCTATAATAGTACAGTCCAAGTGTACCCTGGTTAAGTGTGGCTTCTCTTTATAAAATCGGGCACCATTGGAGCTGTCGCTCTTGGGCCTTGGCGTATCTGCTGTGGTAGCATCAGGTTTGATGCCCGGCAACCGACACGCATACATCCTGTGATTCGAGGGTAAGCCTGTTTTTCCAGTGTCATAAATCTGATGCCCCCTTGCAAAGCAACTGGTACTATCGTGTGGGGGCTGGTACTCAGACGTCCGAGTTACAGAATGCGTACCTGTCAGCGGCCTACATGTATGTTGGTTGTAAACTGAGTCTTAGTTTACTGGAGCTATAGGCGTCAGGGGGTATAGGGCCCGCAGCCGGATTGTGCAAGGACTAGAAGGCTGGATGCTAGGGGGTACACACAATGCGGTACGGTTCTGGCACAGCTTTTGTGTGTGAATATGTACAGCACTGTTAAGTGGGAATGTGATGTGTGTGTGTATGACAGCCTCTGCGGTTGGTTGAGTGCGCCACTACGGTTTGAGAAGTGTCAATGTGTGGGGTGTGTGGGTTGGTGTGACAGCAATGTGCCATGGGGAGCGATTGGTATCTCCTGAGCACGTCTCCCTGTGCGGAATGCGCAGCATTTGTGTGTCACAGGTGTGTTTTAAATACCATCTCATTATACCTTCACTGCAAGTGTGTCCAGGGTCACAACCTTTTTAGTCCCTGGGGCTCTAATGGTGCAGGTGTCAAAGCTACCCCCAGGATTATGCTCATCTTAAACCACAGCGCGGGGAGAGAGCTTGGTGTGGGACTTATTGTCCAATTAACGGTGACTGTATAGAGCTTTTCCTACATTTGGCAGTTGGTAGAGTTATTGGTTCACCCATGGACGGGCACCGTGGATAATGTGACTCGGATCAAACATTACAAGAGGTAGCGAACGGTGCGTCATAGGAGGTAAGGTGACATGTGTGCAAGTTACAAAGGCGTCAAAGTACAAGGAGAGAAGAATAGTAAGGGGGGGACAGGGCTTCTAATGGATGTTTTTATGTCTCAAATGCAGGAACCGCGTTGGAGAACCACCCTACTCACATGGCGGTCCACCGGAACTGTAAACAGGTAGAAGGCTCTTAGCACGCTGGGGGGCATTGTGCTTGAGTCTGGGACACTCAGGTCCTCCCCAGGTGTCAGGACTGTCCCTGTTGTGGGGAACACAGGTTACACCTCAGGGAAGTATTACATTCGTAGTCATCTCGTGAATCTGAGCTTAGCAGATTTTTCCGGTACAATATGTGGAGGTTTATCTCTTGTAAAACATCGAATGAACAAGGGCAATTTGTTGATTTAATGGGCAATAATTGGGGTGTTCTGTCGGTAAGCAGGGGGAGACTGTGGGCAAACCATGCATGCCCTGTGGAAAAAATGTTAATGCGTTGTCTTCGACACATATGATGTGTCTGGGCATATCTGGCAGCCCATGTGCAATAATGGAATGTGTTCTTTTGTACTGCAACTGGTGCGCAAGCACGGGACTCTGATTCTGAAGATCGAGTTAGCAAACTAGTGCTTGTTTCCGACAAACAGGCTTGGCCTCAGTAGCAAGGGGGGCACTGATGGCCCCTGTCTCTTTGCAGAGAATCCATTTGGTAGGTGAGGGGGGGCATGGCTTCTAATGGATGTTTTTTGTTTCAAATGCAGGAACCGCACAGGTGAACCGCCCTACTAACTTGAGGGGCCACCTGAAATATCATCAGGTAGAAGGGTCATAGCACACTGGGGGCATTGTGCCAGGGTCTGGAATTCCCAAGTTCTCCCCAGGTGTCATTACTGTCCTTGTTGTGCGGTGCGCAGGTTACAACCCATGGAAGTGAGCAATAGGCTTACCTGTCAATGCTGGTTAAGGGCTGTTTTCATGTATTTGTTATTTCGTCCTGAAACGCACGGGTTTCGTGCTATAATGGTCAAAACACGCCTAGCAAGCTGGCCTGCCAGGGCTCTGAGCAGGAACAGGGGAAGAACACACTGGGGCCAGTGTGTGGTGTCCTGGGTCAGAACGTCCAGGATTGGAGTGTAACCTTTTTTCTATTTTCAGGACAATCGGATCAAGTACACAGGCACCACTTCTGAGAAGGACAGGTGGGAACGGAAGCAGGAATGGCCAAGGGTGCTCCGGTCTCGGAGCCTGCATGCTGTTCCTGGTTAAGTGCTCTTGGGGGGCAAGGTGACAACCCGGTTCTGACTTCTTGTAGGGGAGAGTAGAAGCAGTGTTAGGGTAGAGGTTGGCAAATTACCATGCTCCCTTACACATCAGCCCCAGTTGTGCTCAAGTACCTATGCAACTGCTGGCCTCAGCTCATAGGTGACACGAGGGGTAAACACAAGGGGATTTTAGCAGAAGAATGGTATGGTTTTCATTAGGGGGGTGCCCAGGGATCTTCTCCAGAACGTAGGTGCAGGTCAGTACTTGTGTCACACTATAGGATTTGCACGCAGCAGGGGCGAGGGCCTGCCCAGGTGGTCTGAGGCTACGATACTGTCAGGTCTAGACTACCGTAAGCGCAGCTAGGGCCCGTCAGGAGGCATCCTTTTAGCCGTAAGGGGGCCTAGTTCGCTTCTTTGACACACTGCTGTGGGTTACAATGGGTCAGTTATGTGGGACGTATGCTCCGTTGGATAGAGCTCCTTAAAGTAAGGCGTGTGCAGCATGGACCTGGGGTAGCCAGTTCAGGCTTGCTCCTGGGTTGTAAGTGATGTGACGGGCCAAGGGGTGCTGCACCAGGTGTAAATTATATGGGATAGCATCTAGTTTGCCAGTTCCGTATGGGACCATCATTAGCAACAGCAGATGCTTATATGGAGACCAGTATACCATCTTTTAGTTTGCCCAGGGTTGGGGCGGGAAGGTCAGCAGCTTGGCAGCGGAAAACGGAGTAGAGAAAATCATATCCGGGATGGAGCAATGTGCACGGGGCAGTCAAGCAATCTATGTTTCAACAGAACCCTGATACACTGTCGGGAATAAATGCAAGGTTATGGGCTACACACAAATAGGCCTTTCTGTGTACAGGGGGGCACGAGTGAGCGATTCCCAGGAGGGCGCGAGGGGCCTTGTCAGTGCTGATATGGAGGCGAGGGAGCACTAATACAGACTTCTCGAGAGCACAGGTTCAGTGTTAGTTGAGAGGTTCATGAACATTGCGGATACATTTCTCAGTCCGCAGGAGCAGCAGAACTGATAAGGGTTTTTGGTTGCTGGGCAGCACTGCTGTCCAGAGGAGGAGAGGACATGTTCTTGCTTGAGCTGAGGGAGGCCTCTGAATGAACATGGTTTAAGGTCACTAGGTCTATAGGGCCACTCACTCCGCTTTTGGAGTAGCTCTCTTTTCAGCAACTTTTGGGCTGGTCTTCTTTGGTGCATTCAGAATGGGAGCTAGTGACGAGATCCAATTAGGATGCATCAGGAGTAGCCTTGTGCAGGCGGGATGCTGTCCTGATAGGCGAGGTCCTGACTTTAAGGTTGAGGAGATCTAAAACGGACCAGGAAGGGGCAGGAAAAGTTATATTGTTGAACAGGTTAAAAGTTGCCAAGTACTGCCCAGTGCGCCTAGTTGTGAGATACCTAGCGCTGCGCCCCCCCCTGGCGAGGGTTACCTCCTGATGCTTGCTGAGGGGACCCGTTTTGACCAAATACCAAGTGCAGCACATAATAGAGATGTGTTTGGATTTCTCAAGCAACAAAGTCCAGGGCAAGCGCTTTTGTAGCCACTCCTTTAGAATAGGGACAGCAACCACTGCTTTCCAGGCAGGCTTGCCAGTGGAACACTTAAAACAAGTGGGGCATTGGGAGTCAATTTGCTACTAGAAAGACATATGTTCTTAAGAGGCAGGTTTAGGGACTGACCTCGAATTTTGATGTGCCGTTGTTGTGTGACCTGGAGTCGGTGTAATCATGTTTGCAGTGTTTGAGGAATTTGGTTGGTGTACATAACAAACAATGTGTAAAACATCTGCGAATTGAGCAACTTGCTGGGGACCTGTGAGATATGGGGGTCTCAAAATACCCCGAGGCTATCTTTGCGGTGTGCAAGGTCAGGGGAGGCAATGGAGGCCTCGCGCAGGCGGGTGAACAGCGCAATGCGCAAAATTTACAGAGCAAAGAGATTTTGGTTTTGTCAAGCATGAGTTGCTACATGCAAAATGCACAGGGTGCTTTGAAGAAGAGGGCATACACCGATCCTAAGTGGGGATGGACCTCTTCCTGCTAGATTTAGCGGAGGCATTGGTAGCGGCAGGTTGTAAGAAAAGAACTATCTAAGGTGGGGGGGGCTCTGATGAGGCGGGGGCCACACCCAGAGCCATGGCGGAGTTACAGGGCGATCCAACACTGGAAGGTACAGAAGGGTACCCTCTACAGGAGCACAGTAAGGGTGCAAGAGCCAATTATCCCCAGAGAGAACCCCGGTGGGATCCTGGAGGAGTGACGGCGCCCCGTTAGTCCTTCAAGTGGTTGTGGACCTGAGCAACCGGGGGTTGCCTGCAACGCTCTGCCCCCGTCACAGGGAGGGGCGTGAGTAAGGGGTGGACTGGAGGTCCGCCATGGGAGGGGCTAGCCCTTCCCCCAAAATTGACAACACCCCTGCGGTTAACTAGCTTAAAGAAGAAGGTAGATCTGCCCCGTGTTTGATCAGGTATAGGCTCAGTAAGAGTCCAGAATCTTCAAAAGTCACCCATTTTAGCGCTCACCAATTACTCAAGACCGCATACAATTTAAGCAGAAGCACTTTTATAGAAAATATATCATTTTTATTCTTGATTGATTCATATATTTTTATACATAACATAATTGTACAAACTCATTTTTTTGAAAAATTATAAGATAAAAACATCTATAAATATACACAACCCGTCATCCTTCCAACATTCAAACTTCAACAAATTCATACATCGCAACCAATCATACTCATACAAGGCTCATTCAAACATTCTGCTCAGATGGACTTTGAGGTAAATTGCTCTGAGAACATCCTGAATATTCCTCTCAGCCATAGGCCGGGGATAGATCGTACAATGTTCAGGGGAGATGGTTTCAACGCCGACGCGCGTTTCGGTGCCAGGCCCCAAAGATAGGCCGCACCTTCGTCAGGGCAAGAAAGGGGAAGGAGGGGTTGTATTCTGTAGTGAAATATATCTGATATCCAAGTGCTCTTGGATTCAGCAACACCTCAGCGTATAGTCCGCTGTGGAGAAATGATGACCAATCTGCTTCGATAAATGGCACGTTTTTGGCACCTTCCTGGGGTCCTCAATAAATATTTAAGGTGGGAGGGTATGGAGATGCGATAGAATCAAAAGTTGCGTTCTTCTAGATAGCGTTTTATGGTTTGGATGATACCATAACTTGTAATCCTCTATGAGACAGGGTGTTCGGGCGCTAGATGTATCACATTCCACATCTGCATTCTCATAGAAGGGCAGGCAAAGCGGCGGTTTCACCAGGCGGTGCCCTCAAGATATGGGGGGAATGGTACAGATTCCTCTTCGTTTCACGTCCGGCAGCCGGTGGAACTCAGGAATCTGTACCATTCCCCCCATATCTTGAGGGCACCGCCTGGTGAAACCGCCGCTTTGCCTGCCCTTCTATGAGAATGCAGATGTGGAATGTGATACATCTAGCGCCCGAACACCCTGTCTCATACAACCCCTCCTTCCCCTTTCTTGCCCTGACGAAGGTGCGGCCTATCTTTGGGGCCTGGCACCGAAACGCGCGTCGGCGTTGAAACCATCTCCCCTGAACATTGTACGATCTATCCCCGGCCTATGGCTGAGAGGAATATTCAGGATGTTCTCAGAGCAATTTACCTCAAAGTCCATCTGAGCAGAATGTTTGAATGAGCCTTGTATGAGTATGATTGGTTGCGATGTATGAATTTGTTGAAGTTTGAATGTTGGAAGGATGACGGGTTGTGTATATTTATAGATGTTTTTATCTTATAATTTTTCAAAAAAATGAGTTTGTACAATTATGTTATGTATAAAAATATATGAATCAATCAAGAATAAAAATGATATATTTTCTATAAAAGTGCTTCTGCTTAAATTGTATGCGGTCTTGAGTAATTGGTGAGCGCTAAAATGGGTGACTTTTGAAGATTCTGGACTCTTACTGAGCCTATACCTGATCAAACACGGGGCAGATCTACCTTCTTCTTTAAGCTACTTACTGTCCTCTCCCCCGCAGATCTGCCTCACATCCTACCCCCGGGGGGCCCCTCACTTTGTGATTTAGTAGACCCCTGCGGTTAACACCACAGGGGGTTTATGGCTCATCAGGTGAGGTGGGCAGGTGGCGAGGGGCGGCCTGACCCTGGATCACCCGTAAGATAACCCAACATGTTGGCAGAATGTTTATGCAAATAAAGCTGCAACAACTTTCTCCAACAAAACATTGTGTGGTGTCTGGTATTATGGGAAATTGTTGTGAGCGGGCTGGGGTATGGGCCAATGTTGGCACTATCACAGCCAGTCGCCGTTTTGATTCCTCCATCAGAAATTATGATTATAATTTTC